>NC_056526.1:99722495-99769765 GCF_019175285.1 Sceloporus undulatus
CGTAAGCCGAAACAATAAATCCCTATGGGATTTTTTCGTATCCCGAAAAATTCGTAAGCTGGGTAATTCGTATCCCGGGGTACCACTGTATTTGTTTTCTTTTTATTATTAACCTTACTGAATGTAATCTGACTACATTACTATGTTAATTCATGATAAAAAAACTAAACTAACAATGTGAATGGAGCTTGGAAACAAACTAAATTAAACTGGTCCATTAGAATCTTATATCCTTGCAGGTTTCTTATAACCACAAATTTATTCCCTGGAAGATTTTAGCTTGCAGCATCTCACTATTCCTAATAAAGTGTAATTACCATATATACTCCACTATAAGTCGACCTTGTGTATAAGTTGAGGATAGATTTTTGGGGCCAGAATTATGGTTTTTGATATGACCCATAGATAGGTTGAGGGTAAAATTTAGGGGCATGTAACAAAAGATGTAAAGAATGAAGCAAAGGGAAACAGTGCTAAAGAATTTTCAAAATTCAAGCAGACATCACTGTTTCTGCTCACACTAAAAGCTGGATGGATGAGAGAACAGAGGAGAGTCAGTGCTTCCAGGACAGATTAAGCTCTTGTCTTTCACCAGAGGCTAGTTCCCCCCTCCTTTTTTTTGGAGGGGGGGCTAAGAGTTAGAGTATGGTACTTACATTGACTCATGGATAAGTCAAATCAGGTTTTTGGAGTCAATTTTTGATTTAAATTTTTAGACTTTTATATATACAGTATACCCAACAGGTAATGATGCTATCATATGATTGAAGATGTTTATTGGTATTTAACTACCTCATTTGTTGACAATTAAAAAAAGGTATCACCTTGTAAGTGAGTAAAACTTGTCATAAGCCCAAATATTAGACAGAGAAAGAGTGCGATAAAACCATAGCAACCAAGCTATCTCCATTTTTTTTAATGGATGCAATTCCATGCTGCTCATTTTTTCTATTTTACCATGGTAGTCAATTATGTCCCACATGACACTTCAGAGTAGTAATTTTCAAACTTAAAAGCTTCCTGCAAATGTCTTTGCATGGGTCTCTGCATGAACATGACCAATTCTTGGTTCATGTAAAATTCTGACTAGGCATGTTACACTTTGCAGTATTTCTATATGACCAGAAAGAGTGTACCTTAGAATACATCTAACCTTCCAGGAGATATGAATGGCAAGTGGAGATCAGTAGTGGTGAGCAAACGCAGCCACTGTTGGTTGTTTTCTAGAGGAACATTACAGTTTCTATGACCAGCTTGAATTCTACTGCCTAGTATAATTGGGGGGAATTCTTGAAATAAAATATGGAGTAGAAGAAACCTTTTCCTGACTGTAATCCATCAGAAAACACAAGCCATTCTTCAAAAATTTGTACAACTGCTTCTTGCAGTCTTTAACTGGGGACCCTACAGATACAGTCTCGTCTCTTCTCCCTTCTGGGAGTCACTCCCCAAAGTTGCAGATGACACAGTAATTACTAACAGCATTGTCTCACAGATACAGCCCCAAAACGTACAGATGAATCTTATCTCATCAAGATCCTCTATGACAGATGCAGCCAGTCTTGGCCTCTCCGTAAGTGTTACAAGGGTCAACTAGTAGTAATTCCCAACATCCCATGGAGGTTATAGTTACTGTTTCTTCTATATCAATAACCAGGACAGGAGCTTTTCTGTATCACATGAAACAGTACATGAAACTGGGTTAAACCTCTTCACATTAAAAATCAGATATACTTTCCTCATCTTGTAGACGTATATTGGGGAGGAGTTAGTGACTTCATAAAATCATTAACATACAGTATGCCTCTTCATCTTGATGATGAAGCAAGAGTCCTAGGTAATAGTGACGGTAAGATTTTCTTATCAGTCTTACCAGTTTACAGAACAGTATTTTTTTTCCTAAACTGCCCATTCATGATCTACAAATGCTGTAATTTTCAGTTTGTTAAAAAACATTACATGAAAAAATTTATGATGAAGTCATAATTATTTTTAAGGGGTAAGGTGCAACTGAGAGTCAACATGGTATAATAACTTTGGACTATAGCACTGGAGACAGGGTTCAAATTCCTGCTTGACCATGGGCACCTACTGAGTGACCTTGGGTAAATCACATTCTCTTAGCCTCAGGGGAAAGCAAAGGCAAAAGCCTCCTTGAACAAATCTTGCCAAGAAAAACCTGTGATAGGCTTGCCATAATTGGAAATGACTTGAAGGCACACAACAGCAACAAGATGCAACTCAGTGAAAATTCCCCTATTCATGCTTCTTTGGAAGAATTGGAGCAGCAACAAACAAACATTACTTGAATGCTCTCCACATTTCAGCAGGCCTTTTGCAGTACTGTAGAAGTGTATCCTCCTATTTTAGCTTTATGGCTATACAACATTGCTCTTCCATGAATTCATTTAACAAAAATACTATGAAAGGTAGTGGCTAGCTACCTTTGAGAATGGTTGTACTTCAGAGCTCTGCTTACTACCTAAGTTAATCAAATGATAAGGAATAATCTACAGAGAAAGATTCCTTTTGCAATATGGATATTTTAATTGGGAATTAAAAGGACATGAAAGAAGCTTTAAGAAAATGGTTTGTTGAAGTTCTTCCTTTGGAAAGGTCATGAACAGACTGACAGCTATTGCAAAGACAACGATTCAAGTGAGTATGAGATGTCACACGGCAGTAATAAATGAATGAATGCAGCTAAAAATAAATCCTCTCTGATAAAGACTGCTACAGTTCTAGTGTCAAACAATCCGTCACTGGATACACTAACAGCTATGAAAAATGAAATTAAACTTGCAGTTGCAGAGGTAATTTTTCCTTTACAGAGATACCTCAGCTTTGACAGCTAAAATAGTATTGTAGACTCCAATAATATAGCTCCTCAGCAAAGATTGAAAACCAAAACCTCTCAGGAATTGAAAGAATTAATGTAGTTCCACAAGATAATCTCACTGAACTTGAAAACCACAGCTGCAGATGTAATTTAAGCTTGTGAGGGGTCCGAGGCAACACAGCAAAATGACATGCTTTCTTTTTTTTAATGAAATGGCTGTCAGATATTTGATAGTATGTGCATTGTTCAATCTCAGCCAGACCACCATCAAGGAAAGGGTCTTTGGCTAAAAAAAATATTATTGTCAAATTTCTAAGGTTCCCTAAGAAAATCTTTCAAGCCTTAACCAAACAACCCAATCTACAATGCATGGGCCCAGAAATTCAAAGCAAAGCATTTAAGGAAACCATAGACATGTTAAGACCAGAAAACACATGCTACTGATGGGGATTCCCACTGAAATTAATGTTTAGTGTCTAGGATAAATCCTATGTAGTCAAAACACCAGCTAAGGATTTGCTAGAGATTTTGGATTCACAGGCTCATCAAATATCCCTAATATTACCAAGAAGTTTTAACCTGAACTTTAGGAATCTACAATACAGGGGTACCCCGGGTTACGAAATTAATTCGTTCCGCCACCGCTTTCGTAACCTGGGATACTTCGTAAGGCGAAAAAGCCATAGGCGCTAATGGGGAAAAGCCGCGATTTCGTGTGAAATAGCGCCGAAAAGCACCAAAAAAATTTTCGTAACCCGAAATAACCTTCGTAACCCGGAACAGTTTTTTTCAATGGATTTTTTTCGTAACCCGGAAATTTCGTAAGGCGGCGCATTCGTATCCCGGGGTACCACTGTACTGAGTATCCTCTCTCTTTTTATTCCAGGAACCTTTCACACTATTCTTACTAACAGAATAAAGCCACAAGATCTAAAATAAAATGTTTAGTTTTAAATTGACATTACACAGTTGGCCCTCCTTATCCACGGATTTTTTTATCCACGGCTTGAAAATATTCCAAAACAGTATAAATTCCAAATAACAAACTTTGATTTTCCATTTTATATAAGGGACATCATTTTATTATGCTATTGTATTTAATGATACTTGAGCATCCATGGATTTTGTTATCCACAGGGATTCCTGGAACCAAACCTCCATCAGATAATAAAGGCCCACTGTATTTATTTTTTCTTTGTTTATACTACATCTCAATGTTGTTAATTTATAAATAAATGATGGGGTAGTAGATACGTGATTAACAGCTTCACCTCCAACTTTACCATCCATTCAGATGTCTGTACTTTCAGATCAGGCACAGAAGAACACTTCTCTCAAATCCATTTAAAGGTTTTGTTCCAGTTAAGTGTTCTAATGTTATGGTTAGACATTTCTCGCAATACCATGTCTACTGTAATGAAACTGTTTTATATCAGAAATCTTATAATGTAAAATGTTAAAATTCAATCTGTGACGAGTTCCCTAGAATTGTTTCGTATAATATAAATGTGTCAATTATAGGCAAGACATGGTGTACAGTGGTAAAATATCTGAAAGCCCTTAAACTAGATATAGTTTCTCTTCAGGAAACACACCTATGCAAGAATGTAAAAAATAGCTTTAAAACGTGCATATTTTCCAGTTCACTTCTGTGCTGGGATTCCCTCAAAAAGCAATGGGATAGTTTTATTATTCTCAAACTTTTTCCACTCGACAAAAAGACCCTAAAGGTCACTTTGTGCCCAAACAGGCAGGCCAAAATAAAGCTGCTTCAGGTCACTTTGGAGGTATGCTGTTTAAATGATGCATGCATCCTAAGAGGCCAGAAGCCACTCCAAAGCCATGCTCGAGCCCTAAGGACTGGAGTGCAGCTTTGACGCAGCTTCTGGCCTTTTAAGATATGTGTGTCATTTAAACAGCAAGCCTCCAAAGTGACCCAAAGCAGCTTTATTTTGGCCTGTCTGTTCGGACCCTTTATATTCATTAGGGGACAAATTGAAGGGAAATATATCACTATAGGAAACTACTATGCTCCTGACACTGGACAGCTTGAATCCTTTAAGGATATGTTTAAGACAGTAGAGAATTTTGTTCAGGGAGATCTGATAATGAGAGACGACTCCAATCTTGTACTCAGTCTTAATTCAAACAAGTCTTCAATTGGTGGGAAAAATAAACTGGCAAAATCTAGAATCATGGAGTTGGAAGAGACCTCAAGGGCAATCAGGTCCAACCCTCTCCTAGAAGGAATACACAAGTCTCACAGCCCTTCAGTCTCAAGAAGGGGACAAAACAAGGCTGTTCTTTGTCTCCCATGTTGTATGCATTGGCTGTTCAGCTGCTAGCAAACTTTATTAGATCAGACAAATGGTTGACAGGAGTAAATGTCAAAAACAGTATTGTAATAGGAATTTACTTGTATGTCTATTTTATTTCTAACAAATCCAACACATTCTGTACCTGCACTGCAATCAATTCTGACATGGTTTTGAAAGTACAGTGCACATATGCTGGAAGCCGCGCTGGAAAGACTTCTCCCACGCCTCGGAAGAAGCAATGGGGTGCGCCGGGTGCGTGCCATGGGAACAAGCCCCATTATTTCTAATGGGGCTTGAGTTTATGCATTTTTTCCCTTATGTGGCAGGGTCCAGAACGGATCCCCGCATAAGGGACGGGCCAACTGCACTCTGGCTTTAAGATTTAAATTATTTTGTATCAGTGTCTATAAATCCAATTAAAAATTGCTTCAGCAACAAACAAGAGTATCCAACTCCATCTTGGGACTCTGAGGGGGAGAGAAAGGAACTGCGCCCTCCCCAAAGGTATCCAACTCCATCTTGAGGTGAAGAAAATGTAGGAGGGCCAATCCCAGTCAGTCCTCCCTTAAAGGAAACTGCGCCCTCCCCAAAGGTATCCAACTCAATCTTGGTCTCTCAGGGGCAGAGAAAGGTCGGCCATCCCAGCAGGCCTCCCTTAAAGAACGGCGCCCTCCCCAAAGGCAATCCACTTCCATCCTGGACTCTGCCTGAGGGAGAGAAGGGTGGCAAACGCGCATCAGTCCTGTCCTTAAGATACAGATCCCTCCCTCTGTCCATCTGCCATGGTCCAGGCCTCAGAGGGAGAGAAGAATGCTGGACCTAATCCCCTTCCCCTCAACCATTCCCTTCTCCTTTTGTGTCGTGTCTTCTTAGATTGTAAGCATGGAGGCAGGGAACCGTCTAATTAAATGATTTTATGTACAGTGCTGTGTAAATTTACAGCGCTATATAAATAAAGTTTAATAATAATAATAATAATAATTCAGACTTCAAATATCTGGGCATTATGTTAATGTAATAGATTGGAACCAACTAATTAGAAGAAATTATCTACAGGTTTTTCACCAATTAATACAAAAATTAAATAAGTTTGCTTCAATTTGGTACCTGTTTATTGTATACACAATATTTGAAACCTTGTAATTTGAACCTCCAGATCAACACCTGAGCTTTTGGACTAACTCATTTTAATTATTCACAACAGAAGAATGGATAAACACACAGTATATTTAGACTTGCAGATACTAAATTAATACATAATTCTTGCCATAGAGTTGAGTTTTATATTGTTAATTTCTTCCATGTACATTGTTCTTCCCATTTCATTTATTTTTTCCTCTCTATGTAATTTTGTTAACATTTGAATTTTTTTTAAAAAACCATACTATGAAAGGACCTCAAATAATTTTTTTCTTAAACACCAAGCATGGATCTAAAATAGAGGCAGCAGTCTCAGCTGTATACTTGACACCTCCGAATTTATTAGTGCTGGCTAATTAAAGAAACAGTCATTTTAGGGTCAAAAGCATAAGTGGCAAAACTACAACTGACCAGGAGTTATTTATCTCTTTCTTCAATAATTTTATCTCCCACTTCTGGTTTACTGTAACCTTCCAAATTAATTAATGGAGATGTTGCTATTTGAATATAATCTCTGGAAATTAAAACCAACTGCTCAGGAAAAGTAACTACATGTGATAATATCAGCAAATAACTAGTGTAGTTAGCACACACTGTTGAGAAAGAGAGACAGTGTAGCAAATGCCAAAGTCCATAATATCTTACTATTGATCCTCTGAGGAAGTTGTACTGAGCTCCACTGTAACAGAAAGGCAGACCTGTTCCCAGGAGTTAAAAGTAACCATTTGTGATGGGTAGGATTATTTTGCAAGGAGGACTGAGAAGAACCAAGAGCACTTTATAAAGCAAAATTCCACACTAGTGCCATAGGTAGAGTGCTACCATTGAAGCTTGGTCAGCATATTTGGCAATGGCTCAGCCAAGAAATGTTATACAAGTCTATTGCTGATTTTAATTAATCTGATGCACTGTTTTTAATTAAAGGAGCTGAGTCTCTCAGCTTGCCTACCATAGTTTAAAAAAACAGCTTTGCTTGCTTACATGTAAAATTGTACCAATACTGGATGATGGGGTATGTAGTTACAGGTTAATTGCTAAGGCTGTTGCTTACGTTTCTTTGGTAGTTAACAAGAAAAGGAGAGGAGGCTGTGATGGGAGCTTCCATGTCAGCCTCATGAGAAGCAGTGGTATATGGTAAAAAGAGGGGTGGTCATGGCAAAGAGGGAGAAGTGAGTGTGTTGATTTTATGGGCAAATGGGGTATCAGCCAGCTCAAAATTTGAATTACTATATGATTTAATTATGATGTGTTAACTGCTTTTCAGTCCGGACAACATATGTCTGCTGGAAATATCTTTGGTTCCTGAATAAAGTTTTCTGATTCATTACTGAATCTTGAGTTTCTGAACTGAAGTAATCCTGTACATGACAGAAGCATGTCTGGCAGACTGGAAGACAAAGCAATACAAGGAGAGGAAGGAACAGATGAATATCATCTTCTCCATTTTGCCAGAGGGATTCACCTTCTGGAGCAGAATCATAGAGTTGGAAGAGACCCCCAAGGGTCATCCAGTCCAACCCCCCACCATACAGGAAATCACAATCAAAGCATCCCTGACAGATGGCCATCCAGCCTCTGCTTAAAGACCTCCACGGAAGGAGATTCCACCACTCTCCGAGGGAGTGTGCTCCACTGTCTAAAAGCCCTTACTGTCAGGAAGTTCCTCCTAATGTTGAGGTGGAATCTCTTTTCCTGCAGCTATGTTCACATAGACAAGGAAACTTTTCACCTGTGGGAGGTTATGTCTGAATATAATCCAATGTGTTTATGAAACTTTCACACAGACTCCTTTACCTGCTATCACAAGATTGATATATTAGCCAAGACAATTTCACTGTCGACAAAGTGTAAAGTATTAGCTAACTTTTTTGTTTGCTGTTAGCAGAGGGTCTGTGCAATACTGCATATCACTGTTTTTGTTGCTGATAGAGGAATTTGTGTGATATTGGCAGAGGTCAATTCTTTGCTTACATAGATTTTTCTGATATTGGCACCTACTTTCTTGGCATTAACAGGTGGCTGGGCAAGTTCATTTTCTATTTATCCCATTGTCAAAAGCTCTAATAGTAAAAGGTTTTCTCTAATGTTTAGGAGGAATCCCATTTTCTTGCAAATTGAATCCATTGGTTTGTGTTCTAGCCTCTGGAGAGGCAGACAAAAAGCTCACTCGATCTTCTATATGACATACCGCCTCTCCCCATACAATCCGCCCCGCACTCTCAGAACATCTGGGCAGCACCTATTGAGGGTCCCAGGAGCCAGACTAGCCTCCACATCTAGGAGGACTTTCACCATCTCGGCTCCGACCCTCTGGAATTCTCTGCCCATTGAGCTCCGCTCGGCCACCTCCCTGGCCCAATTTAAAAAGGGGCTGAAGACCTTCTTGTTTAAATCAGCATTCCCTGATACAGGCCCCAATTAGCCCCCCCCCCCCCGCCTCCATGTCAGCAGTGGCAAAGCTGGCTAGAATGTTTAATGTACTTGTTTTAATGACATTGTTTATAGGTATGTATTTTATAATGTTGTACACCGCCCTGGTTATTTAGAAGGGCGGTATATAATAAACTTTTATTATTTATTAACAGTAATCCCAGTTTCAATAAGCCATTCCTCATAAACTTGGTTCCCAGACCTTTCACAATCTTGGTCACTCTTCCTTCTCTGGACGCTTTCCACGGCTAATATTCTCTTCCTCCTCTTATGTATTTGGGCCATGTACTCTTCTAGAACATATGCCTAAGACGAGGGGCTACTGTTGGAAGAGAGTATGAGTAGAAGTGAATCACTGGTTTTACTGGGAGTGAGCTACTGCCAGTAGCTTTAAAGGCTGTCTTCAATCTATGTAAGCTTGTAACAGGAGGTGACAGGGAACAAAACTCAGGGGCTGAGTTTTGCTTACGCAATGATAACAGTTGGCCCTCTGTATCATGGATTTTTTTATTTGTGGATTCAACCACCCACAGTTTGAAAAATTTTAGAAAAAATAAAATACTAAAGCAAACCTTGATATTGCCATTTTATAAGGGACACCCCATTATATTTAATGGACTGAAGCATCCATGGATTTTAGTATCCACAGGATGTCTCGGAACAAACACCCATGGAGACCCAGGGCCCACTGTAATATTAGAATTGTATTCCATTCCAGTACATGCAAAATCTAAATTCAAGACATTAGGGGAACTTTCTGATATAAGAGCGTTCGACAGTGGACGCACTCTCTCATATGTGTGGGGTCCCCTTCCTGAGATCTTTAAACAACAGGAAAGAAGAACCCTAAAGAACAAAATTTGGCTACCAGTCCTGAGAATAGCAAAATAAGGACACAGGAAAAGATCAGAAATCGGAGCTTCCCAGCAGATATGAATCACCAGTTAGCAAACATTAATCTCCTTTGCATTAGCCGCCCAGCCTGAGGCCAGCCATCAACACAGAACAATACACATGCAAATCACTCCTGCATTCCCAGGCTCACACACCATATACACCCAATTTTTTCCAGGCAAGCATTCTCTGAAGATGCCAGCCACCGAGCTGGCGGAAGTCAGAAGAAACTTTTTGGAAACTGGTCATATAGCTGGAAAACCCACAAAAAATATAGAGGCTGGATGGCCATATGGGGATGCTTTGATTGAAAGTTCCTGCATGGCAGAGAATTGGACAGATGGCCCTTGTGGTCTCTTCAAACTCATAAGTTCTATGATTCTATGTCTGTGACAAAATCGAAAGCTTCACATTGGAACTTCATACTTGAAGAAAAATTCCACATATATCCGCTTGAGAGGTTCCTCTGTATCTCACCAAAGTCATCAATAAAGTGTTAGGAATAGCACAGAGGACTTTGATATGGCTGCCTGGGCGCTGAAGTGCTAAGATGCAAAATTTCTGGAAATTCTGAAGCCATGGAAGGGGGAAAAAAAACCCAGGGGGTTTTTCTAGAAAAAAAAGAACAGTTTGGGAAAAAAAAGTAATATTAGGTCCAAAAAGACAGGCCAAAGTAAAGCGCCTCGGGTCCTTTGGAGGTATGGTGTTTAAATGCTGCATGCGTCCTAAGAGTCCAAAAGCAGGCAAAGTCACGGTCCAGCCTAAGGACTGGGAGCGCAGCTTCTGGCCTCTTAAGATGCATGCATCATTTAAACAGCGTACCTCCAAAGTGACCTGAAGCAGCTTTATTTTGGCCGTTTCTGTTTGGGCCCCATTAGTCTTCTTGAAGGTTTGCTTGTAAAGCAACTTTTCTCCTTTACAAGCAAAAATCGCATTATATATAATTGTGGCTCAGGATAAAAGTATAACATTTAAAAACAGTAAAAGTACAGGTTTAAGAAATGAATTTACTTTTTTAAACAATATTTTTCTTACAACTAGAACCACAAGGTCTGAAACTGTAAGGAGCCCCTGGACAATTAATACAGTATCTGATTTTGCCAGCTATAAAGCAAACAAAACAAAACAAAACAACCCCATTAAAAGCAGGAAAAATTGACAGAACAAACAAAGACAATTTTTTGTCTCTTCTGTCAAACAGACATAAAAGCACATATTCTATTTAAAAATGGGAAAAGAAACAATGCCAGGAATGGCAATTTGTGAGATACAGTTAGGGATTCCATAAACCCGGTGGTCGCCGGAAAAGCACGCTTTTGGGGACCCCTCCCGGTCACGGTCCGTTTTGGCCCCCAGCATGCATTGTCCCGGCCCCACGTGCAGGCCTCGGAAGCAGGAGCTTGTCGCCTGCTTGTTTGCCAGCTGGCCATTGGCCAGCTGCCCAATGGGGACGGGCTCCCTCTGCGCGCGCCTCCCACGTCAGCAGGGGCGGGGCAGCAATCGCGGCCACCCCCCCGCGCACCTTCCTGGCCTTTAAGGAGGCCTGGGACTCCTTAAGGCCAGGGAAGAGGGAGGGGCCGGTGGCGATCGCAGTCGGCTCTCCGTCCTTTTCCTGGCTTCTAAGGAAGCTGGAGCCTCCTTAAGAGCAGGGAAGAAGAAGGAAGAGCGCGTGGCGATCGCAGCCGGCTCTCCCTCTCTTTCCTGGCTTCTAAGGAGGCCTTGTTCTCCTCAGAAGCCAAGGAGGGACACTTTTTTATGTAGGACACTTTTTTTATAATGGAGGACGCCTCGTGCCCTTTCCTGGCCTTTAAGGAGGTCTCGGTCTCCTTGGAGGCCAGGAAGCGGCGGGGGGTGTCCTCCATTTAAAAAAAAAGGGGGGGGGAGGGGGGAAAAGTGTCCTACATTTGAAAATGTTGTCCTACATTTGTCCCGTCTGGCGGTCTGAGGATGGAACCCAGATACAGTTCACCCTTGCCTTATGGCGGGGGATCCGTTCCGGACCCACCGCGTAAGGCGAATTCCGCCTATGCTCGAGCCCCATTGGAAAACAATGGGGTTAGTCTGCGGCAGCATGCGGGCGCCCTGCGGCTTGAGTGCATACTCTCAAGACTGCGCAAAACGCGCCCGCATATAACACGGGCGCACTGTACTAATACATCAGGGGTTCCCAACATGGAAGTCACCAGGTTGGGAATCCCCCCTGCCTGCTCCCTCCCCTTCTCCTCGTGGGACCGGCGCTGGGCAGGCACCACACTGGGGAAGGGGCGAGGCTCTCTCCTTTCCCTTCTCCTTGCGAGTGCCGGGAAGGAGGGACGGGGAGCCGCCTCCTCCTCCCCTCCTTCCCATGGCTGCAGCATCCGTGGTGAGGAGGGACGGGGGGCCTCCTCCTCCCTTCCGCGGCTGCAGGCACCCGCGGTGAGGAGAGGGACGGGCTGCCTCCTCTTCCTCCTGCGCTGCAGGCACCCACGGGAAGGAAGGACGGTGGGGCTGCTCCTCCTTCTCCCCGCAGCTGCCAGGCAACCGCGGGGAGAAGGGGACGGGACTCCAACCTCAGCACCTTGCAGCTGGAAGTCCCGCCCCTTCTCCCTCGCACTCCCTAATGTTTGGGGGCTGGGAAGGGGCGGACTTTCGGCTGCAAAGCCTGCTGGGGCTTGTAGGCGGCCAAAAGTCCCACCCCTTCCCGGCCTCCCAACCAATGGGGGTCCGGCCCAATAAAGTTGGGAATCGCTGTTACACATAGTATACCTGAAAGCTTACTTTCTCCATAGCTTTAGAAATGAACGCCTTATCTGAAGTTTATTCTCCACTCTAAAATGGAATATTCCAAAACCCGTTTCCCCACTTTACCTGGAAAAAAAAGTTTTTGGAAAAAGCATATCCAATTCCATCTCCCCTCACCAGGTCTTTATATCTTAAGAATGCATCCATGCAATTAGCTTAAAACATGGCTTTTTATTAAGCTTTAGGGAATGAGTTATAGAACAAAAAACTGTATGGGTGTCAATTTATTGTAAACCTCCTTTAAATCAAATGGAACAGCTTGTCCCAAAAAACTACAGTCGCCCTCCTAATGTGTGAATATACGTGGAGGGAACGCCTCCATATTGCAATGGCGTGCAACTTCATTCAAGCCTATGGGCTTGAATAGCGCGAGCCGGAATGGATCCCCCATGAAAAAGGAGGGCCAACTGTATAAATTTTGAAGATCTCCATAGCTAATGGAAATAGAACAAGCTGAAAATTAGAGGTGCATGCCATTTTAAAATAAAAGGAAGAAAGGAGTCTATTTGAATATCAAGATGTATCTCTGGAGTACAAGTGCTTTGGAACTCTGTATCAGAGGTTTTCTCTAGAATTGTTGAATAAAAACACATCCTCTCCATTGGCTACAATGGGAGGGCTAGTGGAAGTGGCAGACCAAAACCTTGTAGAAATCCTGTTGGGTACATGATAAATGACAATGAAGGTAGTAAAAAAACTGCATAACAGGAGAATGCTTTCTATAACATCCTAGTGTTTGGTAATGGTAAACATTTGATAGCCAATGTGGTTAGTTGCTTGAATCATACTACAGAACAATAGAGTTGGAAGAGTGTAGATTACTCTAAGACCAGGGTTTGACTTCCTACTCAGCCATGGAAACCCACTGGGTGACCTTGGATGAGTCACACACTCACAGCCAGAAAGCCCTTAGGTTGCCACAAGTAAGAAAAGACTAGAAGGCACAACAACAAATTCCTGAAAATAGCCAAAAAGAGGACCAACATAGTTTAATGGTTTGAGCGTTGGATTAGGACACTGGGAGACCAGGGTTTAAAATCCTGACTTGGCCATGGAAACTCTTTCAGCCTCAGAGGATGACAATGGCAACCACCTTCGGAAGAAACTGCCAAAAACCCATCATAAGGTTGCCATAAGTGGAAATGACTTGAAGCACACACAAGCAAACAAGTCCTAAAAACACCCAGATCCTGTCTGATTTTGGAAGCTAAGCAGGATCAGCCTAGTGAGTATTTAGATGGGAGACATCCAAAAAATACCAGGAAGGCAAAAGACAAACCCACACTTGAACAGTCTAGCCAAGAAACCCCTATGACAGGTTTGCCTCAGGGTCACCAGCCTGTTACAGACTGCCAAAAAAAGCTGCTTCGGGTCTCTTGGAGGTATGCTATTTAAATGATGCATGGGTCCTAAGAGTCCGGAGGTCGCGCCAAAGCCACACTCCATTCCTAAGCACTGAGTGCAGCTTTGTGCAGCTTCCGGATCTTAGGACCATGCATCATTTAAACAGCATACCTCCAAAGAGACCGAACAGTTTATTTTGGCAGTCTTAACAGCCCATAAGTTGGAAATGATTTGAAAGCACACAACAAGCTATATTTCAGAGGAGAACTGCGGCAAATCCACCTGTATTGTGAGGAACTGCCTGTGAAATGTAGAGGTCGCCTAAGTTGACAGTTAATTTGAACACATATACACACACAAGCAAAAAGCCACTTCTGGTTTTACCTCCAAATTTTTGTAGCGAGTTTGGGTATAGAAGATGGCAAATGTGGTTTGGGGTGATTTTTTTTTGCCTGAAAAATGTAAAGGGGCTGCTGATGGATTTGGGAGCCCATTAAAAATGTTGGAGGGCACACTTCGTCAACCCTGCTGCATGGCTTAGTGTGATACTGTAGCTGAACACATTGTAGGCCTCCTCTGCAAGAAATAAGTCCCTCTCAGGTTGCATCGCACTGCAGAAATCATGCAGTTTGACCCTCTTTAACTGTCATGGCTCAGTGCTATGGAATCCTGGGATCTGTAGTTGCCAGAGCTCTCGGACAGAGAAGACTCAATGCACAAAACTAACAAAGCTATAATTCCTAGCATGGGACTGTGCAGTTAAAATGGGGTCAAACTGGATTATTTCTGCAATGTAGATATAGCCCAGTTTCAAAAGGACTATTTCTAAGATATCTCCATAATGTTTTGTCCAAAGTGCTTGAGACTCAGTGGGTCTCTACAGAAACTAAGCACAGCTGAGAAATAGAAGGAAAACTAAAATACTTGTTGTTGCTTTCAAGTCATTTCCATTTTATGGTGACCCTATCATGGGATTTTCTTGGCAAATTTCTTCAGAGGTGGGTTTGCCTGGTCCATCCTAGGCTGAGAGAGTGTGACTTATGTGCCTTTAAAATAGCGGTTCCTAGGAAGCGCCTCTGAATATTTAAACTTGAAGCCTTTTAAAGGGAACAATAATTTTTCTGGAATTTAGACCATAATATTTTTACATTTAGCGATCAGCAAGGGCAGCACTTTTATCGAGCTTGAAAGCTAGATCCGCACTGATGAAATAATCCGTTTAACTACCCTAGCTCAAGGAATTCTGGGAATTGTTTTGCCCGGGTGGCACAGTGATTAAATGTCAGTACTGCAGCACTCACTCATAAGCCACAAGGTTGTAGTTTAATCCCAGCCAGGGGCCCAGGGTGACTCAGACTGGCATCGCTAAAATGAGTACCCAGATTGTTGGGGGCAATTGGCTTACACTTTGTAAACTGCTTAGGGAGTGCTTAAGTGCACTGATAAGAGGTTATAGAAATGTACTTCTTATGCTATTTGTTGTGGCTCCAGAGCACAGCCGAACTGGCTCCAGGTGGCTTCCTAACGGCTTTGTATAGTGCTGTTCTTCAGAGATGCCACCCAAAGCCGCCGTAATGGAAGAGTGCCTAGTGATGGATGGGAAAGGGAAATTGAGGCAAGGCAGCTTTCTCGCACACAAAGAAAGAGAGGGCAGTTTACTATAGACAGAAAGGGATTTTACATCCTAATCCTAGACACCTTGTAATAAGTGCCCTGCTCCTCTTCGTCTCTCCCCAGAACCTCAGAGCCAGCTGGCCCAATGGCTTGAGTGTTGGGCTACCACTCTGGAGACCAGGGTTCGAAATCCTGGCTGAGCCACGGAACCCACTGGCTGACCTTGGACAAGCACACACCCGACCTCAGAGGATGGCAATGGCAAACCCCCTCAGAGCAAATCTGGCCAAAAACCCATTCACAGGGAGGCCATGAATCAGAATGACTTGAAGACACACAACCATGCAACGACGACTAGGCTAGCTCTCCACACTGCAGAAATAATCCGGTTTGATACTGTTTAACTGCCATGCTGTGGTAGAATTTTAAATAAATTTACTTGCTCAGAAGTTAAAATGATAGTCTAAAATGAGAGCAAAAGTTGTTTATTCCAGGTGCATGTCAAATTCTGTTTTGGAATGTAAACATTTTGGAAATGGCTCCTAACTTAAAATTTTAACCCAATAAAAGGAAGTGCTGCGTAAACAGTTTAAGGACTGAGAAACAAAAAATAGATAAAGATTGATGGACGTGAGGTAGAGACGTAGCTAGGATAACAGGGTGTTAATGTTTAATCATGTCACCAATGAAAATGTGATTTGTAGTTTCTTCGTTCAAATACTATAAAAACTGGTCTCAGAATTTGGAATATGAATTTCCTCTAGGAAAAATGCTATTTCCTTTCCAATCGACTCCTTGGTCTCCCGCGATTTCTGGTAAAATTCAGGTTTTAAAACAATCATTACAATGCTCGAGGCTATGCCCGCCAACCCGGCTCCTAAGCGTGGCTGCGTCCTTCTGGCCCCGTCTCCTTGCCAGTCCCAGCCAGCCCCCCTCGACAGAGCCCTCCTCTTCCCGCCTCTCTCACCGGTGGCTCGGCGGCAGAGTCGTCGGTGGGCTCCAGGGCCGGAAGGCCCACCCTTTCCCCGGCCAGGGAGGAGCGGAGGGCCGGCCGCCAGTCCTCTGCTCAGGTTCAGTGCCGCCGTCTCCTTTCGGTGGTTTGAATTTGGCGCCCGGCAGGGATGTTCGGCCCAGTGACAGCATCAGCCAATCAGCTGCTCCTACAGGGCGCCCCCCTTCCATGCCGCGGAAGAGCAGTCAGGAGGAGAAAAAAGGGACGGGGCCTCAAAGGGGGAGGAGCGAAGGGAGAGGGCTGGCATTGGAGCGCCCCTCAATACACTTCTCCTCTGCTGGGGAACCTCTCTCTCCATTCTATAGCCGAGTCTGTTGAGGGGCAAGAGGATCGGGATTAGTGTCTGCGGCGCAAGACGTCAGGTTGCCAGTCGACTCACGGAGACCCCCCCCTCTGTTTCTCAGGCGAGGAAAACTCAGTGGTGGCTTGGTACTCATGGCGGTCTCCCGTCCAGTGCAGCTCTATGTCGACTTCCAGCAAATTGTGCTGGAGGACTTAGACATTCCTAGAGAGAAACACATGCAGGCAGGTTATTTGTGTGGGCCATTTAGCAAATCAAAGAAAACACCCACCAAACAGTGATACCTTTTGGCCAACCAAGACGCACAATATACTTGCTGCAAGCTTTCGAAGCTCCATGGGCTTCTTCCAACCATTCTTGCCAGATGAAGAAGCCAGTGAAGCTTTGGAAGCTTGCAAGGTATCACTGTTTGGTGGACTAGAGAGAACACGTTAAATCAACATATCAAATCTGTAAATCTCAAAGCTGCAATGTGAAGAGACAACTGTATTATTAGTTTCTCCTTTTGGTTTCTTGTCCTTCATCTTGTGATTAACTGTGTATGCCTTCCCTGTTTACTCCAATATAAAATGGATGACATCTTGCTTAGTGGCAGTAAATGCAAAAGGGATCAAAAACCACAAGATGACATGATTACAGTGCGATGTGGCAGCTAAAAAGGCCAATATAATTCTATAGGCTTCATCAATAGAAGTATAGTTCTAGGTTAAGGGAAGTAATAGTGCCACTCTATCTGCTTTTAGTCAACTTAACCTGGAATATTGTGTTCAGTTCTGGGCACCACAGTTTAAAAAGTGGAGCGTGTCCAAAGGAGGGTGACTAAAATGGTAAAGTCTGGAAACCCCATGCCCTATGAGGAACGACTTAGGAAGCTGGGTGTTTAGCCTGGAGAAGAGAATTAACAGGTAATATGATAGCCCTGTTTAAATATTTTGAAGGGGTGTCATTCTGAGGAGGGAGCGAGCTTGTTTTCTGCTGCTCCAGAGACTAGAATAGGAAAAATGGGATGCAAGCTCCAGGAAGAAAGAGATTCCACCTCAACATTGAGGAGAAACTTCCTGATAGTAAGGGCTGTTAGTCTCCTTCCATGAGGTCTTTAAACAGAGCTGGAGGCCATCTGTCAGGGATGCTTTGATTGAATTTCCTGCATGCAGGAGGGGTCACCATAAATTGGAAATGATTTGAAAGCACACAACAAGGCTATATTGTCAGAGAAGGAACTGCAAACCACCTGTTATTGTGAGAACTGCCTGTGAAAGTATAGGGGTGCCATAGTTGACAGGTAATTTGAAGGCACATAACACACACAAGCAAAAAGCCACTTCTGGTTTTACCTTTCCAATTTTGTAGCGAGTTTGGGGTATAGAAGATGGTAAAATGGGTTTGGGGTGATTTTTTTTTGCCTGAAAATTGTAAGAGGGCTGCTGATGGGATTTGGGAGCCCATTAAAAATGTTGAGGGCACATTCGTCAACCCTGCTGCATGGCTTACTGTGATACTGTAGTCAGTGGTCTCCAAACTGTGCTCTTTAAGCAATTTTGGACTTCATTTCCCCAGAAGCCAGAGTTTAGTTGACCAATGGCTGAGGCTTCTGGGAGCTGTAGTCCAAAATCTCTTTAAGAGTGTGTCCCTAAACTCTGCTCTTTAAGGGATTTTTGGACTTCAGCTCCCACCATTGGCCACCTGGCTGAGGCTTCTGGGAACTGGAGTCCAAAATCTGCAGGCCCAGTCTGCTTAGCAGGGCTCCTACATCCCCGCCCCTTTCCTCGCGTCCAATGGGAGGCGTGATTGTTGGGAAGCCTTGGCCAATGTGGAAAAGCTTCAGTCTGGGGATCGGTTGCCAGGGAGAAGGGGGCGGGGGCCGATCCGGGAGGGAAGGGGAGGCCTCTGTTTCCGTGGCGACGCCAGGATGGCGGACTGGAGAGGGCTGGCTGCCCCAGCAGAGGAACCAGGTGAGCCTGCCAGGGCCAGGGAGACCCCGGGCAGCCTTAGCCCCGCCGCAGAGCTCAATGGCGGTGAGGAGCACCGCCTGGGCGGGTGCCTGGCTCTCTCTGCGCCTCCGTGGAGGAAAGGGCAGCCCCTCCTGGGCAGGGATGGGGAGATTAGGCTCGCACGGTCCTGGGGAGAGAGGCGGCTGTGTGTCGCTCTCTCTTTTCGGGGGGCTCTTTCATTTATCTACTGCTTCATACCATGCTAAGCACTCCCGAAGCGGTTGACAAAGTGTAAGCCAATTGCCCCCAACAATCCGGGGGGGCCACAGAAGGATGCAAGCCTGAGTCGACCCTAAGCCCTGCCGGCTGGGATTGATCCCACCACCTAGTGGTTTGTGAGTGAGTGGCTGCAGTACAGGCAGTGCATCCCTCGCCACCAGGGAAGAGCCACTTGTCCAGTCGAGCGAGCAAAGGAAAAGCTGGGCCCTTGTATGGCGGAGGCAGCAGCAGCAGCAGCTCCCACAAGAGTCGCCCCGGCTTCCCTTTGCTCCTTTCTGTGAGCGGCCTGATTCTGGCACTGCTGGGAAATGGCCCCAGTGGCTGTTCCTTTGCCTCCTCCCTCTTGTGACCCGTCTGCCCAAAGAGTACCACTCACTAATGATAATGATAATAATAATAAAGAACACAACCAGGGTGGCTTACAAGATTAAACATACATCCCATATACCACAATCCCTTCTCTCTAAAATACCATTAAATAACAATTGTGGACATTGAGAAACTGGAGCCATGTGTCCAGAGGAGGGCGACTAAAATGGCGAAGGGTCTGGAAACCATGAAGCCCTATGAGGAACGACTCAGGGAGCTGGGATGTTTAGCCTGGAGAAAAGAGGTTTAAGAGGTGATATGATAGCCCTGTTAAATACTTGAAGGGAGGTCATATTGAGGAGGGAGCAAGCTTTTGTTTTGCTGCTCAGAGAACAGGACAGGAGCAATGGATGCAAGCTACAGAAAAAGAGATTCCACCATTAGGAGGAACTTCCTGACGAGTAAGGGCTGTTCGACAGTGGAAGACACTCCCTCAGACGGTGGTGGAGTCTCCCTCCTTGGAGTCTCAAGCAGAGGCTCATGGCCATCTGTCGGGGATGCTTTGCTTGTAATTCCTGCATGGCAGGGGGTTGAACTGGATGGCCCTTGTGGTCTCTTCCAACTCTATGATTAATAAAATAATAATAATAAAAATTTTTTTATTATAACCGCCCTTCCATGAGGGGGTGTACAACATAAAACCAGTACAATACAATAAAAACAGTAAAGATAACCACAATAAACTTTAAAAATTACATTAAAACCAATATCTGGCCAGCCGACCACTGCTGCCAGAGGAGGAAGCTAATCAGGACCACGTCCGGGAATGCTAATAAAATAAGAAGTTTTGAGCTCCTTCTTGAACTGGGCCAGGGAGGTGGCCGAGCGGAGCTCTATGGGCAGCGTGTTCCAGAGGGCTGGGGCGGAGATGGAAAAGGTCCTCCTTGAGGTGAGGCTAAGCTGCCCCCGGAACCCTCAGTAGCTGCTGCCCAGATGTCTGAGTAGCGGGGCGGATTGTATGGAGAGAGGCAGTCCTTAAGGTATCCTGGGCCAAGCCATTTAGGGCTTTATAGGTAATGACCAACACCTTGTATTGCGCCCGGAAGCGTATAGGCAACCAGTGCAGACTTTTGAGCACGGGTGTTATGTGGCTGGCTCTGGGTACGCCAGTAACCAGCCTGGCTGCCATATTCTGCACCAATTGTAGCTTCCGGGTTTGTACAAGGGTTGCCCATGTAAGCGCATTGCAGAAGTCCAAACGAGAGGTTACCAGAGCATGTACCACCGTTCAAGGTCCCCCTGGTCCAGGTAGGGACGCAGCTGGCGTATCAGCCAAGCTGATAACAGGTGCTCCTGACTGTCGCATCCACCTGAGATGTAAGGTGGAGCGACGAGTCAAGGAGCACCCCCAGACTGCGTACTGAGTCCTTCACGGGAAGCGTGATCCCGTTCAGGACAGGTGGAACCACTGCCTTCCCTGGGCCAGGGGAACCTATCACGAGCACCTCCGTTTTCTCTGGATTCAGACTGAGTCGGTTTTTCCTCATCCAGCCCATTACTGACTCCAGACAGGCTGCGAGAGGAGAGACGCCATCCCCAGTCACTGCATCAGTCGGAGACATAGAGAAGACTATTTGGGTGTCATCACGTACTGATAACCCCGCGCCCCATGTCTCCGGATGATCTCTCCCAGCGGTTTCGTGTAAATGTTAAATAGCATGGGAGACAGATGGCTCCTTGAGGGACCCCTGTTGTGAGGGCCCTCTATGGAGCACAAGTCTCCCAGCTGCACCATCTGAACCTCCCAGAGAGTAGGACCGGAACCACTGGAGCGCAGTCCCCCGATTCCCACCTCTGCCAGCGCTCCAGAAGGATACCATGGTCTATGGTATACGAAAGCCGCTGAGATGTCCAAGAGCACCAACGGGACACGCTTCCCCTGTCAATGCCCAGACGGAGATCATCGACCAAGGCGACCATGGCCGTCTCAACCCCGTACCCGTCCGAAGCCAGTTTGAAATGGGGTCCAGATAATCCGTTTCATCCAAGAACCGCCTGAAAGCTGGATCGCAACCGCCACTCAGCCCTCGATCACCTTTCCCAAAAAAGGGCAGCGCGACACTGCCGATAATTATTATGTACCAGGGGGTCGAGGGAGGGCTTTTTTAATATAGGTTTTACAATGGCCAATTTTAATTCTGATGGAAATTGCCCTTCCCTCAAAGATGTATAATAATCCAGCGTAACAAAAGAGTTACCGCCGGTCCCCCCTGGGCCACTAGCCACGAGGGACAGGGATCAAGAGAGCAGGTCGTCTTCCGAACACTTCCGAGGATCTGTCCACTTCATCGGTACCAGACCAACTCAACGATCCAGTTTAATGGAGTCCACGGAGGCTCTGGATACCTCACACTAGGTTCTGCTTGAATTGTCGGCGTCAAGACCTTTGCTTAGCCAGAGGTTTTATCCGCGAAGAAGTCATTAAATTGGTCACAGCAGGCCTTAGAAGGTTCAAGGATCTGGTTCAGGGCAGGAGGGAGCCGAGTTAGCTCCCTAACCACCCTGAACAACTCTGCTGGACGCGACTCCGCGGACGCGACACGAGCAGCATAGAACGAATTCTTAGCTGCTTGTAATCGCCTCTCCGTAGTCCTTTAACCGTTGGTCTAGGAGAGCCTTGTCGTCTAAGCAGAGGTGTTTCCCAACGGCACTCTAGCCGTCGCAGTTCCGCGCTCCTGGCCCGGAGATCTTCCGTATACCAGGCTTACGTTTGGAAGCGGGCCTGAGAGGGCGCTTAGGAGCGATTCTGTGTAAGCCCTTGAGAGACCGGTATTCCAGATACGGTGAGGGCATCAACATGTCGCCGTCATCTCCAACCATGTGCCCCTCTAAGGCTTCTTGAACCTTTTAGGTTCCATCAGCCGTACGAGGGTGGACCATCCTAAGGTCCACCCCCGGGAGGATCTGGGTAGAAGCCTTGATTTTTGCCTCCACGAGGAAGTGATCCGTCCATGACAGGGGGGAAATATTAGTTATTTCCGCCCACGGATTTTCCGCATCCGTACAAAAGACCAAATCAAGTGTATTACCGGCAAAATGCGTTGGACCCGTAATCAGCTGGACAGGCCCATGGCCGCCATGGTATCCATGAATTCCCGAGCCGCACCGGGTGGAACATAGTTGGCCGCAAAGGGGATGTTGAAGTCACCCAGGACTAGCAGCCTGGGTGTCTCCAACATCAGCTCCGCGACCAACTGTGTCAGCTCGTTAAGGGAGTCCGTTAGCGCACGGGGTGGCCGATACACCAACAGAATCCCTAGACTGTCCCTAGCTTTCAGGGTCAGGTAAATACACTCGATAAAGGAGGTTTGACGGAGTGGTTCCTGGTGAGAGACAAGGTGTTTTTATGTACCAAGGCAACACCCCCCCCCCGCCCCCTAACCTGGACTGGTCCTTCACTGAGACCCGGCAGGGAGGGCCTGCGCCCCACACAGCATCCCCCTCAGGCCCAAGCCAGGTTTCAGTAATGCAAGCCAGGTCACAGTTGCTATCAACTAGCAAATCGTGGATATGTGGGACTTGTTATTAATAGACCTGGCGTTGCACAGGAGCAGAGACAGGGTTTGTGGCATGGTTGGAGTGACCCTCAGGTCCTGTTGGTTAGGAGGAGGACAGGAAGGTGAGATAGATAATATGCATCGATCTCGCCGTCCCCTGTAACGCGGTCCAGTCTCCTACCCGCCATACCTCCCTTGCCCCACACTACTTCAATAGGAGCCCCGCTCGACCGAAATGCTCACCCTCTACTCCCTGGTCAAACCACTCTTCCCTTCCATAGCCTTCTCCACCCTCCACAATGAAGCAATAATCGCAGGGAAAGGATAGTCCCTAACATGCCCTGCTACCTTCTGACATCCAAAAGACAAACTCTCCTTTCCACAGCACACAGTCCTGCCCGATGGATTGGGGCTAGCACAGGAGCGGACTATAGCCCTTGCCGCTTCTCCATGATGGAGTAGAGTAATGAGCGGTGTCCTTTTTGAGGGAGCCGCTCCCACCGGCCCCACCACTCCGAAAGGTGCTGAAATGCAACTTTTGCAGATCATGGAAGGAGCAGCCACCTCCCAGCTTCTTCTCCCCCCCCCCCCGACTTGAATTATTTTTTTCTGGCTGCACACTAAATAGAGATGTTGTCTACGGAAGGAAATCCTTTCTGCTGTGCTGAATGTGAGATGCCAGTGAGCGATGCCTTGTTCTTCTTGCTGCCCACCCAAGCAGAGCAACAGCTGTCTCTGGCAGGAAGAGATGCTTGTGTGTCCAAATTCAAAGATATAGCCATGTTAGTATGTAAAATCAGTACGTGGAGAGGTCTTGTAGCACCTTTGAGACTCACTGAAAGGCAGCATGAGCTTTCCTAGACTTCAGTCTACTTCTGATGCTTCTGAGGAAGTAGACTGAAGTCTACGAAAGCTCATGCTATCAGTTTCTTTCAGTTAGTCTCAGTGGTGCTACAAGAGCTCTCTACATACTGTTTGTGTTCCTGTGTGTGTATATGTGCTGTCAGGGCACTTATCAGCATATAGTGACCCCATGAGTTTCATAGCGTTTTTTTAAAGCAAAGAAAACTCAGATAGTTTTGCCACTCTGAAATACAGTCTTCAGCATTTGGTATTTGTTGGCATCCCATCCAAGTGTTAACCAGTCCTGACCCTGCTAGCACTTCCATGATCTGGTGTCTTCAGAATATTTAGGAAGAACTGTTATCTCCTTATGATCATCCAGCCTTTCTTCCTTTCAACAACTCGGATTAAGCAAGTGATAGTTGCTGCTGTGTCGGATTTCTTAACACTGGATGGTATGAAGGAGCACTCAGCTCTGAGGGGGAGGGGAGTGCAAGTGTGCAAGTGACCGAGTTAATAGATAAGTGAGTAGAGGCTGTTCTTCAGTGGCCAGTCTTCTATGAGGGGAGAAAGGGTCATTGGATGTTATCAGACAAGGGAAATTGGAAGTATAATCCAATGGCAATCCAAACGCAATGATGGGGTTTAACGTTATTGCATGATAGACTTCCACACGCAATTTGGGGTGATGGCAAGCTATTTTTGGGCCATGGGAAGTCAGTTCAAACGCAGTTCAAATTCACGGACATTCGCTGAACTAGCGAATTCATGTGAATGCATTCTGGCCCCACTTTCTGTTCATTCGAAATTAAGAGAAATTCCTCCCGTGAGGAGGCGGCACTGGTAGCCACTCACATGCACTCTCTGAAGACTGCATTCCCTCCAATGATGCCTAATGTAGGAGAGAATGAGAGGGGATGGGAGCACCTTTTTCCTTTTCTTGCTTGCATACCTCTTTGCTCCCATAATCAAGAAAATTGACAGAGGCACATGGAAAGCAGGGCACATCATGGTTGGGAGCCAGTTCTTAATCTTTTCTTTCTCTTGCAGGGGCTGTGGCAAAGAAAAGACACTACTGTTTTCTGTTGCTCTTTGATTGTCAGTTTTCACCTAATCACAGCTAGTTTTTCCTTCAAAACAAAAGAGGTAGCATTAAGCATCTCTCTTCAAATTCATATTTAACATCCTAAACAATTAGCTCCTAATGGTTCTAGCCGTTCCTTCTCTTCTTTTTCTTTTATATCGTGCCTTCCCCCCACCCTCATACTCAAATTGGCTTAGAAAAACACTAAAACCAATACAGATTAAAAGCATATTAAAATGTCAGTAAAATATATGAAAGTTATTTTAGAATACAATTAAAAACTCTATAGATTATTATGTCTGGTGGGAACAAGGGAGATGACCTTCCTAGTAGCTGATCTCAGACTTTGGAAATCCCTTCATAGAGAGGGTAAAATAGGTCCCTCCTTGCTCTCCTTCCACTAGCAAATGCTGGTATATTCTTTAGAAACTGAGTGCAATGAGCTTTTAATGATGTACTGTTTTATTAATTTTTGCATTCTGTCTTTTAAAGATTTTAAAATGGTTTTAATTATATAGAAAACCATTCAAAAACCTTTAAAAGACAAAATATAAAAATTACCAAAATAGCACATCATTAAAAGCCCATAGTACTCAGTTTCTAAAGAATATTCTGTATCCAGCTGGTGGAAAAAGAGGAAGGAGGGAGCCACCCTAGTCTTTCTAGGTAGAGAGTTCCAAAATCTGAGAGCAGCTACTAGGAAGGCCATCTCCCTTGTTCTTAGCAGACATGTCTGGAACAGTGGTGGGACCCAGAAAAGAACTCTGAAACTCATGTGTTTTATAGGCCATAACCAACACTTTGAATTGTGCCTGGAAATGAACCAACAGCCACTGGAGCTGTTGCAACAAGGGAGTTGTGTGCTCCCTGTAGCCAGCCCCACTTTAACAGTTTAGTTGCAACTCTCTAGACCAGGGGTAGGCAACCTTTTTGAGCCGGGGGCCGGGTTGCTGTCCCTCAGACAACTGGGGGGGCCGAAGCCGGGGGGGACTTCCACCCACCAGGGGCGGGGCCGTGTGCCGGGGGCGGAGCTGCATGCCAGGGACAGAGCTTTTGGCCGAAGGGCAGGGCTTGGGCACCCGTCCCAGGCCCTTCCCTTTGGCTCTTCCCTTCGGCCAAAAGGGCTCCAAGGGGCCCTTTCGGCCGAAGGGGAGGGAGACCAAAGGGTTGGGCACCCGTCCCAGGCCCTTCCCTTCAGCTCCTCTTCTTCCTGCCGCCTCCACCTTTTCCTCCTCCATCTTCTTCCCACCATCACCTCCTCCTCTTCCTCTTGCTGCTGCCTCCTGCCTTCCCCCTCTTCCTGCTGCTCCTGATCCTTGCTCCACCTCCCACCTCCTCTTCCTCCACCTCCACCCTCCTCCCGCTGCCATTGCTTACTCTCTCCTCCTCTTCCCACCTGCTCTTTCTCTTCCCTCGTCCTCCTGCCACCACCTCCTCTTCCTGCTGCTCCCAACACTTCCTTCTCTTCCCCTCCTCTTCCTTCTGCTATTGTTGCCTCCTACTCCTTCCTCCTCCTCTTCCTCCCATTGCATCCTCCTCCTCCCTCCCTCCCTCCCTCCTCTTCACTCTGCCTCCTCACAGGGACGTAGCTAAGGGGGGGTTTCTGGGGTCTGGATCCCCCCTTAGCAGGAGGAGAGAAAAGGGCGCTCAGCCCCAAACAAACGCCAAGGAGTGCGCTACTTGCTCTCCTCTAGGCTTCAGGAGGAGCAGAAGTGGCTCCCTGGCGTTTGTTTGGGGCTGCGTCCAACAAGCGCCCTTTTCTCTCCTTCCGGCCCTGGCAAAGCCAGGAGGAGTGCCCTTTTGCAGGGCCTGAGGAGGAAGCCCTGGAGGAGAGGGAGGGAGGGAGGGAGGAGAGGCTGCATCAGGCTGCATCCACACTAAAGAAATAACCAGGTTGGGCAGTGCTTTAACTCTTTTCTAGCTCATGGCTATGGAATTCTGGGAGTTAGAGTCTGTTCTGGGGTCCAGATATCAAGGTTGGCTCTTTTCTGGCTCCTGGCTATGGAATTCTGGGAGGTAGAGTATGTACTTGCCTAGTGGGTTTGTTCATAGAGTCTGCCTTTGGTGACTTGGGTGTATGTGAGCGTGCGCCTTCAGGAGGTTTTCTTGGGAGGTTTGTTCAGAGAGGGTTTGACTTTGCCATCCTCTGAGGCTGAGAGAGTGTGACTTGCCCAATGGTTTTCCTGGAAGATTTGTTCAGAGGAGATTTGCCTTCACCTTCCCTTAAGGCAGGGGGTAGGCAATCTTTTTGAGCCAGGGGGGCTGGGTTGCTGTCCCTCAGACAAACTGGGGGCCGAAGCCAAAAAATAAATAATTAAATAATTTTTAAAAAAAATTAAATATATAAATAAACCAGAACAAATGTAGGACAAAATTTTCAAATGGAAGACACTTTTTTAAAAAAATGGAGGACATGCGAAAAAATCTGCTGATTTTTAAAAAAATGTTAATATAAATGCATGTTTCTGAGGCTTCTATAGACAATTGCCCCCCAAAGGCCCTGGCGGCAATCGGCGGCAGGACTGGGCTGGAGCCGGTCCCAAGGCCTTGCCGGGCCGCATCTGGCCCGCGGGCCACAGGTTGCCTACCCCTGCCTTAAGGCTTAGAGAGTGTGACAAGCGCTGTGATGTCCCTTGTGCGCCGCACCATTTGGACATGATGCATGAGCCACGTCATTGACATGTAAGATATTTAGCCTTCTCTGTTGGAGAGAATCAGATTTTCATCGAATCCTGGTCTCCAGCGTCATAGAATCGTAGAGCTAGAAGAGACTGCAAGGGCCACCCAGTCCAACCTCTTTATTCTGCCATGCAGGAACTCTCAATCAAAACATCCCCATTGACAGATGGCCATCCAGCCTCTGCTTAAAGACAGCCCCCAAAGAAGGAGACTCCGTTGCACTCTGAGGAAGGAGTGTGTTCCACTGTTGAGCAGGCCTTACTCTCAGGAAATTCCTCCTAGTCTAACACACAAAGCTATATCCCAACCCAGGAAGAATGTCAAAATGTTCTCCATTTTGAGCATGACTGAGAAACGTGAATTTATATTGTTTTTTATTAATGTTTTTGGCTTTTAGTTGGGTGTGTTCTCCATTTTTGAACATCCTACAATTTGTCCTACATTTTATTGTGCATCATGTCCTACATTTGTCCTACATTTTGTGTCTGGGGGGGCTCTTAGCCTCTCAAAATGGTGGCACTTAGTCTGGACCCCCCCCCTTCCCAAAATCCTGGCTACATCCCTGCTCCTCATCTTCCACCTCCTCCACTCCGCCGCCTCTTCCTCCTCTCTCCTCCTATTCCCTCCTTTGCCACACCCCCCCCCAAAAAAAACCTGGGCTTGCTGTCCATGGATGCTGGGATCCGCAGGTGGCAAGTCTGCGCTTACTGTATAGTTGCCGAAGGCACACACAACTTCCTGCAATAATCCAAGTAGGATATAACTAAGGCATGGGTCACTGTGGGCAAATCAGACATATCCAGGATTGGGTGCAGCAGGTGCACTAAATTCAACTGTGCAAGTACATTCTTGGCAAACGCTGAAATATGGCCATTCATGATCCCTTCATTAGAGGAATGGATAATAAAGATGTTTAATTTGGCAGAAATGAATAAACTGTCCAGCCTGTTGAGGGAGAAATCAGTGGATAAACTTGTTAAAAAGTGGGAGTCTTTCCTGCAGTCTGTACATGAAAGAAGAGAAAAGATGGAAATTGTTGATTTTGAGATTTGATTTGTAGACGGTAGAAGTACATACAACATTTGAGTTGTTAAGTGGAAAGACACCAAGGTAGTATAGTGACACCAATGTTGGGAAAGGGGACAATCAGGTTTATGTTTAATACTCTTTAACGTACATGCAGGGTGTGTTTATTGTGGGATTTGTTTTGTGGGATGTGATATATGTAGTGATTTCTTTATATGTTATATATGCATATCCCAGTTGGGATGCTTGCTGTTATTCATATGCCAATAAAAATGTATTGTAAATAAGAGTGGGGGCAAGGGTAATGGGATTAATTTGAGGAGTACAGTCCAGTATTCTGAAATTTGATGTAAACTAGGCTAAATAGGATACACCTTTATTAGGGATACAGACAAGATCTGATCATATATAGAACAGAGTGTCTTGTGCTCTATACTTAGCCTCAGTGTATATTTTAAATTTTCCATCTTATGACCTTAAGAAACTAAGAGTCCACTCAAACTGTGAACCTGTGTCTTCAGGGGGAGTGTATTGGGACATGGGTCTATTGAACTAACTCAAATGAATGTCATTATGCTGTCACTTTTATCTGGCCCTTTGTAAACAGATGAAGGGGTTCTGAACCAGGCAACCCCCCCCCCCCCACACACACACACACACATACTTTTCCAGTCAATTTCCCCTGTCTTTTGACTTTTTGGTTAGATTTAATTTTTATTGTGATACTGTACTTTATCTGATGTTTTATTGACTTATTAGGAGATACAGTATGTGTTAATTTTTGAAGTTCAGATTGCACATTGTTTAGATTAGGGATGGAAAAATCAGGTAGGCCTCCAGATGTTCTTAGATTGCAATTTGCAACTAGTAGTATTCTGCACCATTAGCTGTGCTGGCTAGGGATGGATGGGAGTTGCAGTCCACCAACATTTAGGGAGCCAAATGATGGTAAACAGACAATTGATAAATGTAAATAATAAAAATAAAAGTTAGGTAAAAGTCGATATTATCACCATAGTTAAAGGCAGGAAAAGAGCAACGGAGAGCCAATATTTTAAAAATAGTTTGTGTAGGAAATAAGAATTTGGCTCTGAACCTCAGTCATTTCATATTTGCTACACAGTATTTCATGCTGGGTGTATTTTAAAAACCTGAACAGATAATACTTATTTGTTTTACAGTAGCTTTGAGGATGAAACTTTGAAGTTGCGGCAACTGAAACTAGAGAACCAGGTAATTAAATCCACAAGACAGTGCCTTATCATTATTATAGTGGGGTCATATGAAACAACTTGGAGTCCAATAACAACAACAATAACAACAACAATCCATAGGGTTGAAGGGGCCCTAAGGGCCATCAGACCCAACCCCCTGCTCAATGCAAGATTTCAGGCTAAAACATCCCAGGAGGTAGCTATTCAGCCACTTTTTGAAGACATCCAGAGAAGGACACCCCACCACTTCTCTACGCAATTGGTTCCATTGCTGAACTTTCATTGTCAGGAAGTTCATTCTAATGTTCAACTGAAATATACCCTCCTGTATCTTCACACCATTACACCTAGTTCTGTCCTCTAAGGCAGCAGAGACAAGGCTGCACCTCCCTCTTTTGTGTCAACTCTTGAACTATTTAAAATGTGATTGTGTAACCCCTCAGTTTTCTCTTCACCAAATTAAACATATCTGTCTCCTTTAACCTGTCCTCATATGTTTTGTTCTCCTTCAGGAACATTGCTAAAGGAGTGCAAATTACACTGGGTCATACCTCAGAACCACTGGAAGCACCTCCATTTCCTGGCATGGCTAGCAGCCCTACCAGACTCAAAGGGGTTGCCAGTTGGCAGCAATACACCACCCCCATCAATTCCTGCAGCAGGCAAATAGCAGACATGCTCTGACAGTCAGAGAGGGACAGGAGGCGGTAGTGGTGGTCTTGGGATGGATGGTGAGTGATCACCACACTGGATGTTCACCCCACTCTGAGGTGTCACCCAGTGCACTTTGCACCCATACACCGTTAGTGATGCACCTGATGGAGAACAAAATAGTGTCCCACCTTACACTGCCTGCTGGGGATGGCATCAGGCCAGGTGGAGCTGCTGTAATGTAGGTGGCAACATCCTCCTTCTCTTCTGTGCTACTCCCTCCTTGTTTCTGCAGGGGTGGAGTGGATCCCTGGGGGCCCCATTCCAAACCCCCTGCTGCCCCTGTCTTTATTCCAAGATAGGCAACCAAGACTGTCCTCTGCCAGCAGTGCCCACTCACTGAAGCTGTGGGGTGGCTGTCTCATCTCAGGGTTTTCTTGGTGATAGGGTCTCACAAGGTGGGTCACCTTTACCTCTCTTTATGCAGTACTAACATATGTCAGCTATGGTGTCACTGCTGTTCTCTCTGTGCGATTTAGCATCAGTGTCACCCACCACTACTGCTGCTGCCCAGTGGCTGTTTGTCACTGTTTTATGCATCCAATTTGAGTTGTTTTCCTCCTCAACCCCTATGGATCCAAGCTATATAGGGCTTTATAGGTCAAAACCAGCACTGAATTGTGCCTAGAAATGGACTGGATCTGAATCCAGTCCATAAGGTGTGTCTGATGGTAGCAGTGAATAAAGAGAGATGGTGTGCATTGAGGATATAAATTACGTAATAACTCACAAAGGTACCCTGAGCACATCTAGGACATCCTTATAGTTGGTGGCCACAGTAGTAGGACAAAAGGAAATCGGTACATTCGTGGCAGAGGTGGGGACAAAAGAAAGCCTTCACTCTTCTTAGTAACCATGAGAAGTCTTCATATTTGGTATCACTGGTGGAAAAGCAGTTGGTTAAGTGGTAAACTCCCACAGTCCACCCTGCAGTAAGGTAATAAAATCATATTCACTGTGCAATGGATTAATCTCAAGTAGGCTTGCTAACAATGAAGCCACTCTGCCTTAGTTTAACTACAGCATTAAGTGCTACACTTACAAGAATTACTAGGAATGCTTGCCTAAATTAAGTAAATGATTTTATTACTTCACAGAGAACTCTTCTGGAGAAGAAGCAGAGGAAGAAGCGTCTTGAACCCCTGATGGTACAGCCAAATCCAGAAGCAAAGTTGTGCAAGTTGAAGTCCAAAGTGGGTGAAGAGCAAACTGCTTTAGTTGGATGCACTGCCTCTGCCTACAAGAGTGTTGTCCTCCATGGTACGTAATGTATTCGATTTGATGAAAAACATTCTTACTTTTAATAATCCTCCAGGGGGGAAAAACTTACCAAAAATTCGAGAGAATCTGGCTGTCTACAGATTTACTTGGTTTTCTAAGCTGTAGTAAAGTAAATAATTAATTTTTGGTTAAAGTTGGAATGCACATATCTGGCTCCTTCACTGAGGGGTCATGGAGACTGGCATTTGGAGCAGCCTCTGGCCACTCCAGTACCGGTCAGCTCTCGATCAGCGTGAGACTGCATGGTCCCAGTCCTGATCGGGGCCGCCACCGCAGTCTCCAGCACAGCCGCCTGCAGGAGTGGCTTTTTGCCACTCCTTTTTGTGCTGGTTCTTCTGGGTTTGAGCGCTGTTGGTGTGCTCCCCATGTGGCTTCCAGCCGCTTTTGGGACATGTGTCATGTGCATGCCCCACCCCCGAAGTGGCTGGAAGCTGCTTTTTCATGCCTGTTTGTTTCAGGCCTTACTGCCTGAAGACACTGGTTGAGAGATGCCATCTGTCGTTGTCGCTGATGACCGGGACATGGAGAAATATATTTGGGTGTCATCAGCATACTGATAACCCCCAGCTCCATATTCACATATGATTTCTCCCAGCGGCTTCATATACATGTTAAATAGCCTCGGGGACAGGATGGCGCCTTGAGGGACACTGCAGTTAAGCTCTATTTTTGAAGAGCAACTGTCCCTGAGCATCACACTCTGGATCCTGCCAGAGAGGAAGGAACGGAACCACTGCAACACAGTGCCTCCAGTTCCTAACTGAGGCGTTCCAGGAGGATGTCGTGGTCTATTGTATCAAATGCCGCTGAGAGGTCTAGCAGCACCAGCAGGGTCACACTCCTTCTGTCAATGCCTAGACGAAGGTCATCAGTTCCAAGGATCTTGTCCACGTCATCAGTACTCACTAGCTCAAACTGATCCAGTTTAATCTAATAAACGGATTAACTGGACACCTCATTAGTTGGTTTTGCTTCAACATTGGCATCCAAATGGGCTCTTATTTGAGAGATTTTGTCTGCAAAGTAGTTGTTGAAAGAGTCACAGCAGGCCGTTGTTGGGTTAAGTAGAGGGTTCTGGGTAGATGGCATCACTGTCAGTTCCCTCACCACTCTAAACAGTTCTACCAGATGAGACTTTTCAGGATGGAGCAAGCTTGTTTTCTGTTGCTCCAGATAATAGGACTCGGAACATTGGATGCAAGCTACAGGAAAAGAGATTCCATCTAAACATTAGGAGGAACTTCCTGACAGTAAGAGCTGTATGACAGTGGAACACACCCCTCGGAGAGTGGTGGAGTCTCCTTCTTTGGAGGTCTTTAAACAGAGGTTGGATGGCCATCTGTCGGGGATGCTTTGATTGTGATTTCCTGCATGGCAGGAGGTTGGACTGGTTGGCCCATGAGGCCTCTTCCAACTCTAGGATTCTATGATTTCTTACTAAGATGTGTGAACAGCAAAACAGAGAGAAAGGGGGAAAGCAAATTAATTTTCTTTAAAAAGCATAGGGCTATAGACCAAAATGGAAATCCTAGGAAAAGTGGAGGCTGGTGAAAGAAGAAATCTTGGACGAATTTTAGAAAAAGTTTTAAAGTGGTCTCTTGAAAGTTCAATATGTTTTTGTGTACTTGTGTAAACCTGGTTGCATTTACCTGCAATGCTTACTTGACCAGGTTATTTTGTTTCACATATGCATAATGTCAGTTTTGAATAAAAGTTTGCTAAAACATGTTGAACTGCTTTTCCTTTTTGTGGTGTAGGAACCTATCTTTATCTTTTCCATGTTATTTCTGCCACCAGTACCAAGTTTTTTTAATTAAAGAAGTAATGCCTAAGAAATACCTACTTTGTTAACTGAGATATGCCTCTATACAAATTGCTGATCATCTTTTTCTACAAGTATATGTAATGTGTTGCCTACATATAGATAAAAAAAGTATTGTATACCCTATGTGTCAACAATTTATTTCACTCTGGTCTACAGGTATTGATAGCCCATCTGTATTTCTGAGTCAATTAGTAGAAGAACAGGGAGACAAACACCAGATCATTTCAGTTGCATCATCCATAACAGAGGATGACATAGAGCCAGAAAAGAATGAGGAAATTCAAACAGATGTAAGTTCCAAGATGGATCTTCAAGACATCTTACAAAAACGAGGTGAGAAAAGGTACATAGAGTGATTTAATAGGGATTTGGACTCACCGAATTTATATTATATTTATGATGTTATTATATACATTACATTATATTTAGTTGTTATTATACAGAAATAGATTTCTTTATTCTTTTGCCTCTCCAATCCATCCAAAGAGGTTTTATAAGTTATAGCTCCTCAGATGACATCTGCATCATAAGTACAGTTGGTCCTCCACATTTGTGGTTTGACTTTTACAGTTTTGATTATTTGTTGATTTGATTAATATGTTCTCTTTAGGAATCCCTAGGTCTTCCAGAGAGATTCTGCTGGAAACTGACCATAGAGTTCTGATGGAGGATCTAGAGATTACTAAAGAAAGCACCTCCAGGCATTTGTAGGTCCTCCAACATGATTTGATGGTCAACTTTTGACAGATGTTGACCATAGAGTTGTACTGGAGGACCCAGGGATTTCTAAACAGGTGGTCTCTCAGGTAAAAATGTAGTGTTTATTTGCAGTTTTTCCACTTTCACAGAAGTTCTGTGCCCCTAACCCCACAAATGGGGAGGACCCACTGTATTTCACCTGCAAGAGCCTGGTGTACTTGTTGGTTAGCATGTCTTCACCATTTGTTTATTTTCAAAATACCTTCTCTGCTTTCTTTTATTCTCTCATTTTAACATTAAAAAACCCTTTCAGTTTAAATCTAAGTGAGTTTTAATTGTCCTAAGACAGTAGGTCTCTCCCAGCCCACATAACAATTTCTGTGCAAACATTACCTCTCTGCACTGAAAGAAAAACAGGAGGATACCAGGCTGTTTGCCCATGCTGTTTGCCAATGATAATATGGTCAACTGCCTGGCACTTGAGTCACTCATAGTTCTAAGGACCTCCTGCATTGAATAAAAGAAAAATAGAAGTGATGGTGATAATCTACTGATGCATCCACAGTGCTTATTTCCTTGAAGGCTACTCAAGGAAATGATGAGTTATATATCTTGCTGATTAGTAAAGACTTGGATATTTCCCAGCAGAGAGGGTCCTGTCCTCCTGTAATCTGGGTTTAGCTCCTCCCATTTGCTCCTGTAGGCAGGGACTATAAACAAAAGACCGGCCCCTATATAGGGAGGAGCTAGCCCTCCTGAGCCTCAGTCTTGTTCCTGCCTATGCTCCTAGCAGGATGTTCTCTTCGAGCCAGCGAAGTTTTTCCTTTCTACGAAAGCGGTTTGAGAATTTTCTTGGGCTTCCCTTCTTCTCCTCTCTCCTGCCTTTCCCCCCTTCCTTGGTGGTGGCTATGGCAGAGGACCCTGAGACCATGGGTGAAGGGCCATCCTTAACCCAGGCTTCCCTAGCTCAGGGTCTGCCAGCTCAACAGAGGGAGCTGACTTCAGAGGGAGACCCATTGGGATGTGTTTGCTGTTGCTCTGCAGCTTCTGCACTACAGCCTTGGAAGCATGAAGAAGACTTAAAATGGCATGGGCTCCCAGGATTGGAGAAAGGTCTTGGCTTTGCCAATGACTCTCCCTCTCCTCCAAAGCTGCCCCCTTTCATGGTGGGAGCACAGGAGATTTCTGCAAACAGCATTGCAGCACATGGGAGCCGTGGGAAGAGATGGTGAGGGGTATCCCCTCCATGTCTCTGTTTCTCCACATCACCTCTGCCCAGCCTGTTTAAGGCCAGGGATCAGTGAGGAAACTGGCCAGAAGTCATGGAAACTTCCCTCCTCAGCATCTCTGCCCAGCCAGAGTTCAGAGGACAGGCCAGCCAAAAGCCATGGCAAAGGATTTCTCTGCATCACCTCTGCCCAGCCTGAAATGACCAAGGTCAGAGAGGCAAGCCAGCCAGAAGTCACAGGAGAACGGTGAGTACCAGGGGCCCTCTCTCTCTAGCCACCAAAGAACCTTTGCCAGATCTAATGCCCTCACTCAGGGCAGGCATTGCCATGAGGCCTCTGCCATGGCCATTTCAGGCACTTTGCCTAGCATAAGGTTTGGGACTCTGCCAGGAGGGCAGATGGGGGCATTAACCCTTGGTCTCCCCCTTCCTTCCCATCTCTGGCCCCAATGGCACCCAGGACCCTAACAGGTGTGGGGGATCCTTTTACAGACTGGGAAACACATGGTAGTGTTGCCAGGGCTCCTGCACATTCCTTTTGAATTCTTATAATGAGATGGTGTCTAAGGAGGCAGAGGATTCCTCCTCTGTGTTGCACAGACACATGGTTGTAAAGGAAGCTGGACTTGGCCCAGCAGGAGCTGAAGCTTCCAACTCTAAAATGGTCTTTTTTGGCTGCCACAGAGCATCCCACAAAAAAGCACAAAATGGCTTCATGTCCACCCCAGAGAGAGCATGGCCTCTGCCACCCGCTTCTAAACAGAGGCTAGAGGGCCATCTATTTGGAATGCTTTGATTGAAAGTTCCTGCATGGCAGAATGGGGTTGGACTGGATGGCCCTTGGGATCTCTTCCAACCCAAGGATTCTTTGAGAGACCACATGGATATAAATCCTCCTGTGTTCCCTCCCCAAAAATTACAACAACAAAAAGGGGTAAACCATTTGTGGATATCATGGGTGGAGAGTTTCCTTCACCCCCAATTGTATTTGGCTGCCCCAAACTGTGGCACTCTTGAGAGAAAAGCTTGAGCACTTGGCCTCTCCTTTCCATCAGAGATTATCCTTTCTCAGGACACAGATTTACCTCAGGTAAATGTAGAGCCATGTCCCACAGCAGTCCCTCTGCCCTTCCCAGCTACCTAAGCAAGTGGGAGGGAGTTGAGGACCAAGCTAGCTTCTATCATGCAGCCAGGTTACTATAAAGCCTGCCTGAAATTAAAAGGGCTAAGCTGTAAACCCCAGCTATCAGGGCTACACTACAGGCCATATGCAGCTACCTACCCATGATTAGCAATGGTCTTCAGTCACTGCTAACTTAAGAGCAGTTTCCTCAGTGCTTGGAATAAGCCACTGCCCAGGCAGCCTCCCTTGATGGGGCAAATAAAGGAGGAGAGAGCCCCTACATCAACAGGGCTGTGGGCTCAGATTTACAAGAGATACTGGTTAACCTTTCTGGTGTTCATTTTATTAATGTTAGCACATGAGGTTTGAGTTGTGCTGTTTCTGCTCACCCTCCCCCCTCTCCTTTTTCCAGGCCAGAGAAGATGCCTGGAAACTAATTCTTCAAGGGAGGGGCTAGCCATAAAAGCCACATGATGACTTTTCTTGCCTCCTCATGGGCCTCCATCACTGTCTCCATTAGGTCCAGAACCTTTTTTGCCTTAGGTGGAACAGCCAAAGACATAGGATGAGCACATGGTTCTACCTCCTTTGTGCAAACTGTTATCAGCCATAGCGCTTCTCATTAAGAGCATAAGCTTTAGCAATACAGATTCATTTAAATGCTAATAAACAGGGTGACTCAAGCAAGGAGAAGGTATCTGGTCACTCAGCAGACCCCTAATGCTTACATGCATTGAGGATCTTTGGTAAAACATCTCATATGAGGTGATAGATATATTGGATTAAGGTGACCAACCAAACTCCATTTTAGTGGCAAAAGGATTATGTTCCTGTTATAAAACACAGTGAACCTCAGTCAGCTAGCCTCAAAAGATGTGGCTCCCCTTGCCTTCCCTTCTTTCTTGGAGAGATATCTGTTAAAGGGAAGAAACTAAAAAAATATAGTTTCTTCCATGAGATGGTTCTCACTAATACAGGGGGTTAAGAAAAATTCTTATCAAAAACAAACAGACAGACTCCTCTCCATGGGGGGAGAAACTCCCCTTCCTCCATGAGTGTTTTAAAACAATATAATCAGGTTTCTCTACTAAGGGGTTGCTTCAAATCCCATTCAGACATCCTACAGAGCCCTGAGGGGTCTGCCACAAAAATCACAATTACCTCTTACCTTGTCTAGATTGTTAAATTTTAAATAAGAATGCCTTCTGATGGGCTTGCCATTCAACTGTTGCCTGGCTTGGAAAGCCTATTGTAACAGGATCTATCATACATATGATGAATTGGGCTCAAGGCCATGAAGGTTCATGCTGCTAATCTCTTTTCTTTAGTGGTCTCTGGGTGCTACAAGATTCCTTTGCATATTGTTGGGCATGCTTTGATTGTGATTTCCTGCATGGCAGGGGGTTGGACTTGATGGCCCTTGTGGTCTCATCCAACTCCATGATTCTATGATTTTATGGTTATAAGGTTAGCTGCTGTGTGGGTGAGTGTCTTATCCCTGATTGGGTTTTCATGGCATGGTCTGGTCCAAACAACACCATTGTTACTACCTTTTGGGGCTGGAAAAACGGACTTCCTAGTGCCTATGCCTTGTTTTCTGCTAGCAAAAATGCTCAGATTTAATATACCATACAGCTCCATATAGAGACTTACACCAGCCACCTATATGCCCACAGCTTATATATATATATATATATATATATATATATATATATATATTCCAAAAAAACAAACAAAACAAGAATACAACACAACAAACTATGATTTTACTATTTTATATAGGAGACTCCATTTTACTATGCGATATATTTTATGTGCCTTGAGTTTCCATGGATTTGGTATCCATGCAAAGTCCTAAATCCAACTCCATATCGAGGGCCCACTATTTTAAATTTAGGTTTGTGTTCCTTTGACAGATCCCTTTTGTGGAGAAAATTCTCTCCTCAAAATTAGATACCAGGGGGCTATCTTTGCCAAGCCCCCTGTTCCCATTTCATGACTCCTTAATCAGCAGTTCATTTAGCCGCGAGACCCCTCAGCCTTCATACAGGTTGATGATAGTCTGCTACATGGAATTGGGGTGATTTTTGAAGCCTCTAGACAAGTTCATCCTCAAAAGAAATCAGACTTAATTCTGACCACATGCCCCGTTAACACAGAGTGCCTCCATGCTTCTTCATGGACTCACCAATGTCTGCGAGATAAAGGTTAATCCAGTGTCTTCTTTGCCTAACCATGGGATTAGTCGTATTTTATACAGGTTCACAGATGTTTCAGTAAAGAACTGCACATTGTTTTAAAATTTTAATTCGAGGTCAGACATTAACATTCCTCTTTCAGAGTGGTAAGTCTTAATTACTACAAATGAAATCACCTTAATATCACCTTCATTGCTATAACCAGTTGACAAGGTGATCAGTGATCGGGTGGAAGCTGCCATAGGTCCAGATTAGATCAGGTTCTATTTTGATTGATCACATAATCCACTGCTTAGGCAAGTTCTCATCAACTGCTTCAGGTTTTCAGTGGCTGACCTGCTATAGTCCATCCAAGATGACATTAAGAAGAGACTTGACCCAACATGGTTATAAGGTAGGTGTCTGCCATCATGTCGTTTCTGCTCCATACAAGAGCAGCTAGAATGGCAGCCATCCTCACATTAAGAGGCTGTTGAGGGGAGTTTCCAATAGGGCCTGCCCACCAGACATCATTTTCCATCTTGGGATGTGAACACAGTCTTAAAGGTTCTGACGGTTGGGCCGATCAAGTCCCTTTGGGAGGCCTTCCTCAAACACCTCTCCCTCAAGGTCATCTTCCTCACGGCCATTCCCTCCGCCAGATGGGTGTCAGAGCTGGGGCCCTGTCGGTACATAAAGACTTGTGTATTTTTAGGCCTGTCTCAGTGTGCCTTCGTCCAGACCTTACCTTCGTGCCTAGGGTCAACTCAGCCTTTCACAGGACATTCTCCTGCCTTCATTCTGCCCTGATCCTAAGAAGGACTTGGAAAAGACCTGGCACACATTGGATGTGTGCAGAGCCCTCAAAATCTACATCAAGAGGACTTCAACCTTAAGGTCATCTGAGATGTTCTTTTCCTTTCGCCTGGGCTCTTTGGGGTGCAGGATACCAGTAGGTGAATCAGGTCTTGTATTCAAAAGAGCTACTGAACTCTTGATTTCACTCCACCCGAGGGGTTGATGGTGCACTCAACCAGGAGTGCATCTACCTCTGCGGCCTTGACCACTAGTGCCTCCCTGTCAGATATTTGCAGGGTGGCCACATGGAAGTCGCCTTCAACCTTCATAAGACATTACAAACTAGACATGTCTCAGTCCGCAGAGGCTTCATTTGAAAGGAGGTTCCTCCAACAGATTGTGTCGGGGGCCACAGTCTCCTAGCAGCACCTCCCTCCCAGTTCGAGAGGGCTTTTGTAAATCCCAGATTACAGGAGGACAGGACCCTCTCTGCTGGGAAAAGGAACGTTGGGTACTTACCGTGACACGTTCATTTCCTGCAGAGAAGGGTCCTGGCATCCTGCCCACCCGGGTGCTGCCTGCGGCCTCCGACCCTGCCTGCCTGTTGGTGGACCTGCCTTGTTCTTCTTGTTGTTGCTGGATTGGTTTTTCTGAGTTCTTGTTTGTTCTTGGACTAGTTTTTTCTAAGATGCTCTAGTTAACCCTTAGCTGATGTTACTAAAGTTCAGTTCCTTGATTACCTTACTAGTCGCTTGGCTTGCTATTGACTGAGGCTCAGGGGGGCTAGCTCCTCTCTATATAGGGGCCGGTCTTTTGTTTATAGTCCCTGCCTACAGGAGCAAATGGGAGGAGTTAAATCCAGATTACAGGATGCCAGGACCCTTCTCTGCAGGAAATGAACGTGTCACGGTAAGTACCCAACGTTCCTATTTATTTTAAGCGTAATTGATCATGTCTGAACTTCTTTCTGTTTGGTTCTTGAATACTGAATACTGAACTGGGAAACTGGAGTTGACTTACCGTAATTCTTTTAGCTAGCCTAAAATTGATCTTGTCCAGCAACCCAGACTAAGTGTATTTGATGAAAGCATCAAGAAGATTAAAGGAAGCTCTGAAAAGGGGACAAGTATCTTCATACATAAGGCACATTTCTGGATTCTAATGGTGAGGGTGAAGGTGACAATGATAATGTTTTCCCCCAAATTAGAACTCAAAAGTGGCTCACAATTTAAAACAACAACACAAAACAGAACATAGAAAATGTGAACATTAAAAGAGAATTAAACTATTTACAGTATTAAAACAATTAACCCTCCAGTTAAAAGAATAAAATGAAATTAAAAAGATAAAAAAGCTCAACAGTTAAGATAAAACAATGCAACGTCCCCATGCCCATTCTGTAAAAACTTTGTGTTTTGAAAGCCTATCTGAATAAAAAAGTTTTAGCCTGTTGATGGAAAGATAGTAAAGAAGGGGCCATGGGAAGGAGGTTCTCAAGAAAGTGCAGTTATTGAAACTCATACTGGTCAGAGATTTAACTCATGTTCTTTCCCCTTATTCCCATTTTGGTGTTCACCATAAATGGAAAACTGAAAAAATGGCGGGTTACACACCGCCATTTAGTACGTAATGAATACGTACTAGGGTTAGGAAGAGGCGGTGCTTCCGCACTCCCCTAACCCTAGTACGTATTCTGTACGTACAATATGGCGGCGGCCGTTCCACACGGCCACCGCCATATTTACGTATAGGACGCTGTGCATCCGCACGTGTCGCGGCGTCTATGACGTCGCGAGTCTGCCCCTGGCACCTCGCGATGTCATAGAGGCGCCACTTTTGGAGCTTCTTTTTTGGTCCATGCGGGAGCCGCGCGGTGTGGCTGCTGCGGCTCCCGCACGGAGCAAACGGCAGCGGTCTGTAACCTGCCAATAAGTCAGGTAATTGATGAGGGCCATTCTGAACCCAGACAGACATCTTAGAAAGCATTGAGAGCTGTGTTTTGGCAGTAGTTTTGCCCCCTTACCTGTACTCATATAAAGTGTGCCTTTTTGCCAAAACTCTGTTCCTTTTCATCCACCATTGTGGTGGGATAATTAGAAAGTCTCAGCATTTTGGCATTTTATTGTCTCTTTGCCTTCTTTCTCTGGAGAAGTATCTAGGCTGTGAGGTTAATATCCCACATTCGTATTGTTTCCCCTGCCTGGGCAAAGACCATATGGTTGATTTGTGCCATATTTCTAGATCTTTACACGGTGTCTTAAAGCTCTTAGAATCATAGAGTTGGAAGCGGCCACAAGGGCCATCCAGTCCAACCCCTGCCATGTAGGAACTCACAATTAAAGTACCCCTAACAAATGGCCAACCAGCCTTTGTTTAAAAACCTCTCAAGAAGGAGACTCCACCACTCTCTGAGGGAGTGTGTTCTACTGTCAAAAAGCTGTCAGGAAGTTCCTCCTAATGTTTAGGTGGAATCTCTTTTCTTGTAGCTTGCATCCATTGTTCCGAGTGCTATTCTCTTCAACAGCAGAAAATAACTTTGCTCCATCCCCAATATGACACCACTTCAAATACTTATACAGAGCTATCCTATCACCCCTATTAGGATTTCTAGATCCCTTTTACATGTCTCCCATTCTATATCTGTGCATTTCATTTTTTATGCCCAAGTTCAGTACTGTACCTGACCTTTCTCCCTGTTGTAGTTGATCTTGTTAGTTTTGGCCCAGCTTTCTAATCCATTAAGGTCATTTTGATCCTCTCCTCTGGGGTATTAGCAACTCCTCCTTCAGTGGGAAAGGGCCCTCCAGACTGTAGCTTGGGAGATGAAGGGACTGCTGTGGATATACAGTTGGCCCTTCCCTTACACGAGGGATCCGTTCTGGACCACCACCACCCCCACGTAAGGGGAATTCCGCATATGCTTGAGCCCCATTTAAATGAATGGGGGTTGTGTGCGTGGGGGAATGGCGGTGCACATGCCATGAGTGTGCATGCCATTACCCCTTGCGGGGTGTGCCACTCCTTTTCCCAGCACAGCTTTCAGCGTATACTGTAGTATATCTTGATTTCAGTAAGGCCTCTCACAAGGTTCCCCATGACATTCTTGCAAACAAGCTAGTAAAATGTGGGCTAGACAATACAACTGCTAGGTGGATTTGCAATTGGTTGACCAGCTGAGCCCAAAGGTTGCTCAATAATGGCTCCTTTTCATCCTGGAGAGAAGTGACCAGTGGGGTGCCACAGGGTTCTCTCCTGGGCCTAGGGCTATTCAACATCTTTATCAATGACTTGGATGAAGGAATAGAAGGCATGCTTAACCAATTACAGATGACACCAAATTAGGAGGAGTAGCTAATACCCCAGAGGACAGGATCAAAATTCAAAATGACCTGAATTAATTGGAAAGCTGGGCCAAAGGTAACAAAGGTAACAAAATGCAATTCAACAAGGAGAAATGTAAGGTACATTTAGGGCAGAAAAATGAAATGCATAGATATAGGATGGAGGACACCTGGCTTAATGTAAAAGGGGATCTAGGAGTCCATGTAATTAGCTTACTTGCTAATTAGCTTACTTGCTGTTCACCGCTATGATCTTTGGAATAGCGGTATATAAATAAAACAAATTATTATTATTATTATTATTATTATTATTATTATTATTATTTAGACCACAGGTAGTACATGAGTCAACAGTGCGATGTGGCAGCTAAAAAGGCCAATTCAATTTTAGGCGGCATCAATAGAAGTATAGTGTCTAGATCAAGGGAAGTAATAGTGCCACTCTATTCTGCTTTGGTCAGGCTTCACCTGGTATACTGTGTCCAGTTGTGAGCACCACAATTCAAATAGGATGTTGAGAAACTGGAACGTGTCCAAAGGAGGGAGACCAAAATGGTGAAGGGTCTGGAAACGATAGCTTACAATGAAAGACTTAGGGAGCTGAGTATGTTTAGCCTGGAAAAGAGATGGTTAAGGGGTGATATGATAGCCCTGTTTAAATATTTCAAGGGATGTCATATTGAGGAGGGAGCAAGCTTGTTTTATGCTGCTACAGAGAACAGGACCCGAACAATGGGACAGGAAAAGAGATTCCACCTCAACATTAGGAGGAATTTCCTGACAGTAAGGGCTATCGACAGTGGAGCACACTCCCTCAGAGTGTAGTGGACTCTCCTTCCTTGGAGGTCTTTAAACATAGGCTGGATAGCCATCTGTCGGGTATGCTTTGATTGAGAGTTTCTGCATGGCCCTTCCAATCCAATCCAATGTTGTTTGTTCCAACTCTATGATTCTATATAGACTGGACCTACCTAGCCCCGTCTGGTTGAACTGTAACTTTCTGACTTCTGCCTGGAAACTGCAATGTAACCATTTGATTTCTGCCTGGTAACTGAACTACATACAACCTTTTATTTTATGTCTGGTAACTGTAATGAAACTTTTGGATTTCTACCTGGTAACTGCTATGCAGCCTTTTGATTTCTAACTGGCAAATACAGTAAAACTCCTTCCAACTGTTCTTTGAAAATGGTGCCAAAATTCAAACTCGCCTAATACATATAACACAATATATGTATATGTATACATGCAACACAACAAATTACAGACTTTATACAGTGGGCCCTCCCCATACACATGGGATCCGTTCTGGGCCCCCCTGCATATGGGGAAAAACACATATGCTCAACTCCCATTTATGTTAATGAGGGAGCGCTCCTGTGTGCAGTGCTCCTCATGCATCATTATATCTTCCGCAGCTTAACTTTCCACATAAGATTAAAGTTGTATATGGTGAGCCCGTGTATGGCACAGGCGCACCATATATACATTTCCCATCTTCCATAGTGACAGAACTAAAACCCTTTTGAGTTCTGATATACCACCATCCTAAGCTTAGCCTTCCCTATTGTTCCCAGATTTGTCTCAGTGGGCCTGATGGAAATGTTGAGCTAATTTGGGAGCGTCAACATGGTGGCCATACACACATTTGTTCTCAGACTCAAGGACTCTCAGCTTGTTTCTGTGCATTTGGGAGCCCAAGATGATGTTTGCCTTCAACCACCAAGGATGAGGGTGGGTCCGGTTCAGTCCGCCATGAGTCCGTTGACAGGGCTGGTTTCAATAGGCTAAAATGAAGTGCAGGATGCAAATGTCTGTATGACTTGGGCAAGTCCAGTTCAGCGGTTACATCATTAATCAGTCTCTTTATAGTAAAAGGTCCCAACAAATTTGGGTCCCAGCATTTTGGCTGGCTGTCACATCATTAGATGTTTGGTAGACAAGTAGACTTTATTATTAGTAGTAATAGTAGTAGTAGTAGTAGTAAACTTTATTTCTGAAGCGTTGTAATTATACACAGCGCTGTACAAAATCGGTAAAATTAAAGAGTATATAAAAGCCTGCCCAGGGCGTACATTCTAAGATAATAACAATTAAAAAGAGGAATAGATAAAGTTACCATATAGAGATGAAAAAACAAATTAAAAACATCAAATATAAAACAATCACATCACATCAAATATTGTCAGACAGCCAGATGACAATCACAAATTCCCTGAGAACGCTTCCCTAAACAATATGGTTTTCAGCTCAGCCTTAAAGCTGGTTAGGGAAGTGATGAGCCGTGCATGCAGAGGAAGTTCCAGGAATGAGGGGCAGCAAGAGAGAAGGGACGGATCCGGGACGGGGCAGAGAAGATCCTGGGTTGAGAGAGGAGACTTTGGCTGCCAGAGCGGAGAGTGCGAGTAGGGAGAGAGAAGATCGGTTAAATAAAGAGGGGCCAGCCCATGCAGGGCTTTAAAGGTGAGTAGCAAAAGTTTGTACCTGATGCGGAAAGGAAAAGGGAGCCAGTGAAGGGAGGACAACAGAGGGGAGACATGATCATAACGGTGAGCGAGTGAAATAATGCGCGCAGCTGAATGCTGAACAGAAATTAATGGGTGGAGATGAGAGAGAGGAAGCCCTGCCAAGAGGAGATTACAGTAGTCTAGTCGTGAGACCACTAGGGCATGGACCAGTGTCTTTGCGGTAGAAGCTGAGAGATATGGACAGATTTTGGTGATATTATAGAGAAAAAATCTACAGACTTTGACTGTGGTCTGGATCTGGGGGATAAATGACAAAGAGGAGTCAAAGATGAAACCGAGACTGTGGGCTTCCTGGACCGGCTGGATAGAGACGTTATTGACAGAAATAGAAAAGGAGTAGTAAAGGGTGGGCTTAGGAGGGAAAACAAGAAGCTCGGTCTTGGACATATTGAGCTTCAGGTGCCGATGGTGCATCCAGTGGGAGACAGCTGTTAAACAGGATGACACTTGCTGCTCTAGCTCTGGCAAAAGATTAGGGGTGGAAAGGTACAGCTGGGTATCATCGGCTCCAGGGAGACTTTGCTCCCTGGAATCAAATCCCAGTCCTTGCTGCGCTTATTGTCAGCAAACCTTTTGTATTCCTTGTCTAAACCAGTCACTATCTGAAGTGAAGCATCCTTAAATTTTGTAATCCACTGTGTTAATGGCACAGGGTCCATAGGCTCTACAGTCAATGAGGGTAGAGAGTTTGGCTTATATCCATAGACTATTTCAAAAGAGGAATGCCCTGTATTCTGATTTATCGCTCCATTAAAAGCAACCTCTGCATGTGGAATAAATCAAACCAGTCATCTTGTAAGTAATTACTGTAACATTTTAAGTATTGCTCCAGAGTTGAATTACCTCTGTCCTTTTGTCCATCCGATTGGGGGTGGTGAGAGGTACTCATCGCAAGTTTAACCCCCAGCCTTTTCTCCAGTAACTTCCAAAATTGGGAGGTGAACTCAATCACTCACAATTCTAGAATTCCGATTCTGCTGGCACAGCTGTCTTGTGGCTTGGCTCCTTGAGGACCTGACGGGCTATAGTTCCCTTGCATGGTCGCCGCTGATCTTTTGACAGAGCTGTATTAGATTGCTCTTTTGAGAGTCATCTCACTTGTGCTGTCTTCTCAATCAGGGCAATCAGCTATGCTATGGCCTTTCTTGCCACACGCCAGGCAGAGACTGATGTCAGAACCCAAAAGGGTTTTGGTTCTGTCATTATGGATGAAGTTGGGAAATGTATATATAAAGTCTGTATTAGTTGTGTGTGTGTGTGTGTATTTGTGTTATATTTATTAGGCAGATTTCAATTTTGGCACCATTTTCAAAGTACAGTTGGGAGGAGTTTTACTGCAGCTGCCAGGCAGAAATGAAAAGGCTCAATAGCAGTTACCAGGCAGAAATCCAAAGGTCACATTACAATTAACAGGTAGCTCCAGTCTATATATAGTGACAAGAGAGCAGGGAAAGTCAGTACCATGATGAGCCCTGGTGGTGCAGTGGTTAAATGCCTGTGCAGCAGCCACTCACTCAGAAACCATAAGGTTGCGAGTTCAATACCAGCAAAGGGCTCACGCTCGAATCAGGCTTGCATCCTTTTGAGGTCACTAAAATGAGTACCCAGATTGTTGGGAGCAATTAGCTTACACTTTGTAAACCACTTAGGGAGTGCTTAAGTGCACTGATAAAAGGTATAGAAATGTACATCTTCATGGTCTCTGCGAATCATACAAATGGGTTGTACTGTGCCTGTGCAGTGCTGCTCAGAAAAATTCTGGAAACACTGGGCAAAGTTAACTTTGTAACTTTTTGGCAGTAGCTCCGCCCATCCCTTATAAGCCCGTTGCATTCCCACTCTTTCTCCAGTTCCTTCTTTCCGCCGCATTAGCTGCTTAGGAACTTTGCTTCTGCTTTTTGCTTGTTCACTGGATTTTTGACCTTATGGACTGTCTTGACCATTCTTGATCTGATCCCCCCCCC
>NC_056526.1:99769865-99777856 GCF_019175285.1 Sceloporus undulatus
TTATTATTATTATTATTATTATTAAATGGTGGAAGCTGGGAATCTGATCAAACAAATTTGAATTTCAGTCCCCAACTAACCCTAAAGCTCAGTCACTGCCTTTGAGCCTTACCTATCTCACAAGGTTGCCTGAGGGGAAAAAAGAGAAAGAAATTAAGAACCACACAAGCTACCCTGAGCTTGCTGAAATGAACAGAAATGAAATAATTAAAGCAACTTCAGAAGTAACAATTGTAAGAACAATTATGACGCTGTCCATCTAGCTGAAAAACTACAGAAGGTTACCAGGGACATTTTTTGTTAGAATTTGTAAATAAGCATGCTAGCCAATCTCCACAGAATGAACATGGCAAGGTTAACACTAAGAAAACCAAAAGATGGTCATGAGTGGACAGTTTTGTACTGGGAGAATTGATTTTTTGCTTACTTTAGCAGCATTTTGGCAGTTTGCAGAGTCAGATCTCTGAGATTCTAAATAAGGTGAAGGAGAGCCTGACTGTTTTTCCACTTCTTCCTCCTCAGTGTCCTCTTCATCAAAATTCAGGCTTCCAGAGATACCTGTCAGAATGACATAGCAACTAATTAATGGAACTAGCTGATCCTATCTTTACAAAAAAAGATACCATAAATACATGATCTACTGACAAATATCCAGAGCTCAGAAGTAACATATTACCAGCCATGTACTTATCTATAATTAGTACCTTGTTTTTCCCTTTTCCCCCTTCTGAATGAGAGATTAACAAAGTAACATTTCAAAAGTATGGGCCCATACAGACAAGCCAAAATAAAGCTGTTTTGGACTTTGCAGGTATGCTGTTTAAATGATGCATGCATCCGAAGCCGCGCCAAAGCCATGCTCCAGGCTTAGAACTAGAGTGTGTCTTTGGCACGGTTTTTGGACTCTTAGGATGCATGCATCATTTAAACAGCATACCACCAAAGTGACCTGAAGCAGCTTTATTTTGTTTTGTTTTTTATAAATATTCTTTATTATTATTTCAAGCATGAACATAAAACCACGGTTACAAATACATTTACAGCACCTATAACCTTATTCTATCAGCTTGTTGTCTTCATTGACCCAAATTAAATCTTCCCTCACTTCTTGGAACTTGTTCATTTTCAGAAGCAGCTTTATTTTGGCCTGTCTGTACAGGGCCTAAGAGAAAAAGTGGAGAATTTATCTGTTTACTTGGGTAACAAGTAATAAGTTTTAGTTGCCTTTAAATGTTACTTTTAGGGCACTTTTAGAGGCATGTCAATAATCACATCTAAGGTCTCCTCAAAGCAATGACAAGTAACCAAAAAGTAACAACTAATGCAATATGCTAGTTTTTAAATAAACATTGTAATGAGTACCAACAATATTTCTTTTTAAATAATATAATGAGCAAAGGAAAATACTTTTAAAAAGTACAGTACCTTTTGTCAGAACCCAACTCTGTATTGGTTGTAGTGTGCGCGCATATGTGTGTGTGTGTGTGTCTACACACACACACTCAGAGAGAGAGAGAGATTATGTTATATGTATTAGGCAAATTTGAATTTTGGCACGGTTTTCAACGAACAATTTTACAGCAGTTACTAGACAGAAATCAAAAGGCTGCATAGCAGTTATCAGGCAGAATTCCAAAGATTACATCACAGTTTCCAGGCATAAAACAGAAGGTTGTAGTACAGTTACCAGGCAAAAATCAAAAGGTTACACTGCAGTTACCAGGCAGAAGTCAAAATGTTACATTGCAAACAGGCGGGTTAGGTAGGTTCAGTCTATATATATAGTGACAAGAGGGTAGGAAAGGTTAGTACCAACTTAAACGCTGGCTGATCACTATTGTCCTTGGTCTCCAAGTCTTTTTGTTCTTTCACCAAGACTATTGTCTGAATCCTTGGAACAGAACTCATTGTTACTGACAGTAAGTTGTAACAATAGCAATAGGAAGGACAGGTTGCATACCTGTAAAGGTATTTCTTCGAGTGGTCATCTGTTAATACATACAAATGGGTTGCACTACGCCTGCACAGTGCTACTCGAAAAACTTCTGGAATCACTGGGCAAAGTTAACTTTGCAACTTTTTGGTGGTAGCTCCGCCCATCCTTTAAAAGCCCCTTGCGTTCCCGCTCTTTCCCCAGTTCTGAAATTTATGCCGCATGAGCATCATGAGAATGAGCCAATGAAGAGCAAGACACTGAGGGAAGGACGGACGGGATTTGTATGTATTCATAGATGACCACTCGAAGAAATACCGTTACAGGTATGCAACCTGTCCTTCTTCTTCGTGGTCTCTGCGAATCATACAAATGGGTTAGACTGACAAGCTTCGGGCAGTGGCGGAAGTAGTGTCATGACACCAAGCTGTGTCCCGTTTGGCCCTGGTGTCCAGCCTATAATGCTTAATGAAAGTCAGGGGCTGGGACCAAACCGCAGCTTTACAGACATCCTCCAAGGGGACCCCAGTCAAAAAAGCAGAGGATGTCGCTACCGCCCTAGTTGCATGGGACCGAACCTTGGCCGGGAGAGGTCTGCCCAACAGTTCACAGCAGAGGTGGATGGTATCAGCCACCCATTTCAAAAGCCTCTGTGCTGTCACAGGCAGTCCCTTCTTTGGTTCCGAGTAGCATTGAAAAAGCATCTGTGGTCAGGGTGACCTGAGGCTGCGGTGGAGAAAAAGGCATGCTGATGCAGACGTTCTGGGAGTCGAGCCACCGATGGAGGGAACAGGCGACAGGTCTCAGAACAGTGAGCCACTTGGACGGTGGTCCGTCAGTGCATTGAAGGCCAACAGGAACCATGCTTGAAGGGGCTGAAACCGCAGTCTTGCCCATGGGGTCACGAATGTCATCACGGCCATTTGACCTAGGGCTATCTGGACATCGCTGGCCTGCCCCTTGCTCAGTATCATAAGAACCGCAGACAGGATATTGACCAGGGCAAGAAGAGATCCTGAAGGGTCCCTGTGTGCTCCGTTGTTCCCTCCACCTCCTTCTGTGACATCCGGAGGCCCTTCTTTAACATCTGGGCCTCTGTGACTTCCACCTCGTGGGTCCTTGACATCGTCTGTACGGGTTACGCCCTCGAGTTTGAAGAGCTCCCTCCAACTGGAGCTGTTGTTTCCTCACCACTACCCCAGACACCCTTCTTGACGAAGTACGCACTCTTTTGATTAAGGATACAGTCTCGCCTGTTAGCTGCTTAGGACCTTGGCACTGGTGGCACAGTGGTCTTGGAGCCCAAGCAACTCTGGACAACCTCCTGACTCACAGAGACAAAGTATCTGTCAGTCTCACTGTCGTAGTAGTAGTCTGACTCATTGTGGTGAGAGACATGGGGGGACTGATGAACCTCTGCCTCGTGAACTTGAACTCGAGGGACTGGCGTCGATAATCGACGGCGAGGTGACTGAGAGGCGGTTTCAACGTCCTCATCCAAGGGTTGATGGAAAGTCAATGTAGCAGGTGGAGAGGCGGCTGAGGCCAAGGTCGGACGGGTCCGGGGAGAGAGTGGTACTGACGCATCCCGTCTTGGTACTGAAGACGAACCATGGTCCTTGGAAGAAGACCGAGCGCCGTCTGGAGTCTTGGCACGGACCTTTTTATGGGAAGAGCCATGAGAGGAACTGTCCCCAGAATCCAAAAGCCTCTTTCTTGACAAGCCCCGAGGAGAAACGTCTCCCACATTGGTGGGCTTGGACCTCTTTTTAGAGGAGGATTTTGAGCTTGAATCCACAAGGGAGCTCGTATCCTTAACATGGTCCGAATCTTTCTTGGAGCTCGAGTCCTTAGACTTAGTCTTGTCCTTTTTGGAGGACTTCGACCTCGGCTGACATGCTCCTTCGGCTCCATCACCCTTTTCAGGGATCGCGGTGGTGGCACTTGGTTCAGTGGAGGAGCTCTGGGCCACAAAACCAGCAGCAGCTGATACGGATTCCGAGGCAGCAGGTGCCGAAGCGGAGTGTGAGGCAGGCTGGGGTTGAAGCGCCCATCGGTACAGGGCAGCCAGGAGACGAGAGTCGCAGTTTTTCCTGGCTTGAGGAGTCAGGGATTTACAAAGGGCACAAGCCTTGGGATTGTGTGTCTCGCCAAGGCAAAGAAGGCACGATGAGTGGGGATCCTGCCCGGGGATCTTACCACCACAGACGTTGCACTTCTTGAACGGTGCTGAAGACATCGTGAGCTGAATCAAAGTCCTTTAAGCGAAGTCGTTCGACGCACAGAAGGGTCAACAGTACATGGGGGGGGGAAGAAGGTCAAGACAGCCATAAGGTCAAAATCCAGTGAACAAGCAAAAAGCAGAAGCAAAGTTCTAAGCAGCTAATGCGGCGGAAAGAAGGAACTGGAGAAAGAGTGGGAATGCAACGGGCTTATAAGGGATGGGCGGAGCTACGCCAAAAAGTTACAAAGTTAACTTTGCCAGTTTCCAAATTTTTCTGAGCAGCACTGCACAGGCACAGTACAACCCATTTGTATATCGCAGAGACCATGAAGATGTACATTTCTATACCTTTAATCAGTGCACTTAAGCAGCTCCTAAGTGGTTTACAGTGTAAGCTAATTGCTCCCAACAATCTGGGTACTCATTTTAGTGACCTCAAAAGGATGCAAGCCTGATTCGAGCGTGAGCCCTTTGCTGGTATTGAACTCGCAACCTTATGGTTTCTGAGTGAGTGGCTGCTGCACAGGCATTTAACCACTGCCCACCAGGCTCATCATGGTACTGACTTCCCTGCTCTCTTGTCACATATATAGACTGTAGCTACCTGTAATTGTAATGTGACCTTTGGATTTCTGCCTGGTAACTGCTATTGAGCCTTTTTTTTCATTTCTGCCTGGCAGCTGCAGTAAAACTCCTCCCAACTGTACTTTGAAAAGGGTGCCAAAATTGAAATCTGCCTAATAAATATAACACAAATACACACACACACACACACTAATACAGACTTTATATATACATTTCCCACTTCATCCATAATGACAGAAACCAAAACCCTTTTGGGTTCTGACATCATCCTGCCTGGCGTGGCAAGAAAGGCCATAGCAAGCTGATTGCCCTAGTGAGAAACAGCACAATGAGAATGACTCTCAAAAGAGCAATCTAATACAGCTCCTGTCAAAAGATCAGGCGCGACCATGCAAGGAACTATAGCCCGTCAGGTCCCAAGGAGCCAAGCACAAGACAGCTGTGCCAGCAGAATCGGAATTCTAGAATTGTGAGTGATTGAGTTCACCTCCCAATTTGGAAGTTACTGGAGAAAAGGCTGGGGGTTAACTTGCGATGAGTACCTCTCACCACCCCAATCGATGGACAAAAGGACAGAGGTAATTCAACTCTGGAGCAATACTTAAAATGTTACAGTAATTATTACAAGATGACGGGTTTGATTTATTCCACAGAGAGGTTGCTTTTAATGGAGCGATAAATCAGAATACAGGGCATTCCTCTTTTGAAATAGTCTATGGATATAAGCCAAACTCTCTACACCCTCATGTGACGGTAGAGCCATGGACCCTGTGCCATTAACACAGTGGATTACAAAATTTAAGGATGCTTCACTTCAGATAGTGACTGGTTTAGACAAGGAAATACAAAAGGTTTGCTGACAATAAGCGCAGCAGGACTGGGATTTGATTCCAGGGAGCAAAGTCTCCCTGGAGCCGATGATCCCAGCTGTACCTTTCCACCCCTAATCTTTTGCCAGAGCTAGAGCACAAGTGTCATCCTGTTTAACAGCTGTCTCCCACTGGATGCACCATCGGCACCTGAAGCTCAATAGGTCCAAGACCGAGCTTCTTGTTTTCCCTCCTAACCCACCCTTACTACTCCTTTTCTATTTCTGTCAATAACGTCTCTAATCCAGCCGGTCCAGGAAGCCCACAGTCTCGGGTTTCATCTTTGACTCTCTTGTCATTTATCCCCCAGATCCAGACCACAGTCAAAGTCTGTAGATTTTTCTCGATAATAGCGCCAAAATCTGTCCATATCTCTCAGCTTCTACCGCAAAGACACTGGTCCATGCCCTAGTGGTCATCACGACTAGACTACTGTAATCTCCTCTTGGCAGGGCTTCCCTCTCTCTCATCTCCACCCATTAATTCTTCAGCTTCAGCGCGCGCATTATTGTCAGCTCGCTCACCGTTATGACATGTCTCCCCCTGTTGTCCTCCCCTTCACATGGCTCCCTTTTCCTTTCCGCATCAGGTACAAACATTTTGCTACTCCAACCTTTAAGCCCTGCATGGCTGGCCCTCTTTATTTAACCCGATCTTCTCTCTCCCTAACTCGCACCTCCGCTCTGGCAGCCAAAGTCTCCTCTCAACCAAGGATCTTCTCTGCCCCGTCCCGGATCCGTCCCTCTCTCTTGTCGCCCCTCAGTCCTGGAACTTCCCTCATGCACGGCTCACACATTCCACCCCTAACCACTTTAAGGCTGAGCTGAAAACCATATTGTTTAGGGAAGCGTTCTCAGGATTTGTGATTGTCATCTGGCTGTCTGACAATTTGATGTGAATGTGCTTGTTTGTATATTTGATGTTTTTAATTTGTTTTTTTCATCTCTATATGGTACTTTATCTATTCCTCTTTTTAATTTTATTATCTTAGAATGGTAACGCCCGGGCAGGCTTTTATAACGCGTTAATTTTACCGATTTTTGTACAGCGCGTGTATAATTACACAACGCTTCAGAAATAAAGTGTTACTACAACTACTTACTACTACTATTACTACTAATAATAAAGTCTACTGGTCTACCAAACATCTAATGATGTGACAGCCCAGCCAAATGCTGGGACCACAATTTGTTGGGACCTTTTACTATAAAGAGACTGATTAATGATGGTAACCGCTGAACTGGACTTGCCCAAGTCATACAGACATTTCATCCTGCACTTCATTTTACCTATTGAAACCAGCCTGTCAACGGACTCATGGCGGACTGAACGCGAACCCAACCCTCACCTTGGTGGTTGAAGCAAACATCATCTTGGGCTCCCAATGCACAGAAACAAGCTGAGAGTCCTGGAGTCGAGAACAAATGTGTGTAGGCCACCATTTGGCGCTCCCAATTAGCTTCAACATTCCATCAGGCCCACTGAAACAAATCTGGGAACAATAGTGAAGGCTAAGCTTAGGATGTGTGGTATATCAGAACTCAAAAGGTTTTAGTTCTGTCACTATGGAAGATGGGAAATGTATATATGGTGCGCCTGTGCCATACACGGCTCACCAGATACAACTTTAATCTTATGGAAAGTTAAGCTGCGGAAGATATAATGATGCATGAGGAGCACTGCACACAGGCTCTCTCATTAACCATAAATGGGAGTTGAGCATATGTGTTTCCCCAATGCAGGGGCCCAGAACGGATCATGTGTAGGGGGAGGGCCAACATGTAATAAGTCTGTATTTGTTGGTTGCATGTATACATATACAGATATTGTGTTATATGTATTAGGCAGTTTGAATTTGGCACCATTTTTCAAAGAACAGTTGGAGAGAAGTTTTACTGTATTTTGCCAGTTAGAAATCAAAAGGCTGCATAGCAGTTACGCAGGTAAAATCCAAAAGTTTTCATTACAGTTACCAGACATAAAATAGAAAGGTTGTATGTAGTTCAGTTACCAGCGAAATCAAATGGTTACATTGCAGTTTCCAGGCAGAAGTCAGAAAGTTACAGTTCAACCAGACGGGGAAGTGGTCCAGTCTATATAGAATCAGAGAGTTGGAACAAACAACATTGGATTGGATTGGAAAGGGCGCATGCAGAACTCTCAATCAAAGCATACCCGACAGATGGTATCCAGCCTATGTTTAAAGACCTCCAAGGAAGGAGAGTCCACAACACGCTGAGGGAGTGTGCTCACTGCCGATAGCCCTTACTGTCAGGAAATTCTCCTAATGTTGAGGTGGAATCCTCTTTTCCTGTCCCATTGGTTCGGGTCGTTCTCTGTAGCAGCATAAAACAAGCTTGCTCCCTCCTCAATATGACAT
>NC_056526.1:99777881-99780987 GCF_019175285.1 Sceloporus undulatus
AGAATATTGTGTCCAGTTCTGGGCACCACAATTCAAAAAGGATGTTGAGAAACTGGAGCATGTCCAAAGGAGGGCGACTAAAGTGGTGAAGGGTCTGGAAACCATGTCCTATGAGGAACGACTTAGGGAGCTGGGGATGTTTACCCTGGAGAAAAGAAAACTAAGAGGTGATATGATAGCCCTGTTTAAATATTTGAAGAGATGTCATTTTGAGGAGGGAGCAAGCTTGTTTTCTGCTGCTCCAGAGACTAGGACCCGGAGCAATGGATGCAAGCTGCTGGAAAAGAGATTCCACCTCAACATTAGGAGGAACTTCCTGACAGTAAGGGCTATTCGACAGTGGAACACACTCCCCCGGAGTGTGGTGGAGTCTCCTTCTTTGGAGGTCTTTAAACAGAGGCTGGATGGCCATTTGTCAGGGATGCTTTGATTGAGAGTTCCTGCATGGCAGGGGGTTGGACTGGATGGTCCTTGTGGTCTCTTCCAACTCTACGATTCTCTGATTCTATGAACAACGCTAAATTTTGAAAATTAGTTGAGAACATTGGTATTATTACATTGCCTTTTTGTTATTGTTGTTATATGAGTTTATTAATATATTATCTTACATACTAACAAATTAGTCACGTAACATTTCAGAACTGTGCTCAACTATTAACTAATCCCTCATATACATACATAATGTTTCCTTTGCATATTGCGTCCTTCACCTTCCCTCTCACCTCTGCCCCTGGCTGTGTGGAAGATCATTTTAACTGTTTCCTTTACATATTCATACCCTTTCCTTTTCTCAACAAAAAGGTAAAAGGTAAAGGTAGTCCCTTGACTTGTACTCAATCATTATTCTCCAGTTACTAACCAAACCTTTTATTTCAATGTACCCTGTACTTGCTTTTGGGATTTGGCAACTCATACTGCTCTCTCTTCTTTCTGCTGGGCCTGAAATTCAGAAACAAACTTATATCTTACTTCTTCAAGACCAATTTCAATGTCCCATCCCATGTGGCCCGCAGACCATATGTTGTACAAGCCTGAGATAGACAAATGGTCTGATTCAGTATAGGGCAGCTTTCTGGGTTTAGCTGCCAACAAAAGTACAAAGACAGATCTAAGTAAGGATATGATAAAAACTCATTGCCATTCATCATATGTATGGCATTTTGGTTTTCTTGATGTGCAGCTCAAATATTTACAAGCTTTGAGATTTGGCACCTGCTCAACGAAGGTGTGAGAATTTGCAGATATGTTATTTGCAAAAGATGTAATGGGGCCGGCACTTCAGTGAGAAATTTGATATCCTGGGCTTGGTTTTTTTTTCCACCTTAAGTAATAAAAGTAACAGTGCCTCAGAATCACAGAATTATAGAGTTGGAAGAGACTACAAAAGCAATCCAGTCCAACCTCCTGCCAGGAATACACAATCAAAGCACCCATGACAGATAGCCATCCAGTCTCTATTTAAAAATCTCCTGGACTGCAGGGGGGAGGGAAGATGGAGGAATTCCATTCTAATAATACAAGGCCATTCTTCCTTGTTAGAATGTCTTATGGCCCTGTCCAGTCACCACCAAAATATCCATTATATCTTCAAATCACAAAAATATATGTATTCATGTGTGTTTCATGTGCACCTGGCATTGTAAAGAAGCATACACAGCTACAGTAAAATCACCTAGAAAACTTGATATTCCCCATTTTCATTTTGTGAGTCTCAGTCAAGCCAATTTGAATTAATCAACTGCAAGAGAGGAGAAGAAAAGGGAATTCCACTCTAAAGATAAGCACAGGTCATCTTTCCTTGTTAGAAACTGTGAATTGAGTTTTATGTTGCTAATTGCAAAAAGAGTTTGAGAGGAAAAATCAGCTAAGTGTTTTATATTTCTCATTCTTCAGGAATTTGTCTGGCATGGTCCCCTTTTCTGTGAATGGCAACCAGATTGAAATATCTTATGTTCTACGGAGAAGGAGAAGAAATTTTCCTGCCTCCTTCAGGGAACAGGAGAATAAAAGGAAAAATGTAAGATCACTTATCTAAACTTGGCTTCTCCTGCCCTTTTAAGTCAATTTGTGACTTAGGAAGGCCACAATGAAATTTCTGGTACACAAGACAATTTCTCAAATTTTTAAATGTGTCCATAGGACACCCAAAATTAAACACCCTAAGAAGAGCACAATGTAGTGAATGTACACTTCTGTCAAAATTCAGATGTAATAATCATAACTGCACCATGTCATCAATTTAAAGTTCAAACACTGGCACAATTTTTTATTTATAGCCTGAACTTGATGGGCACTGATTCTGCTTCTTTGAAATTAGTGCACCTTGGCCCTTAACGCACATTTGTAAGGTTTGGGTTTGTTTCCTTTTGAAATACGGAACGTACATTAACGCATTCGTGCTGTACGATGAGCAGAACCACCACACAACGGGTTGTTTAATAGATAGCTTTTATAAGTAATGTGAGGACCCCCATCCTACTAACTAAATACTTTGATCACATGGGGAAAAGGAAGGGGAATTGGCATTTTAAGGAGTCAATATCTCGGGAATTGCACAATCATGGAAAATTTACCACACGGCATCATGCTTCAAAGATCACTATGCCTAGATAACCCAGGGATAACCCACAACAAGCCAGTCACGGGAGTTTCCTGTGATGAGTTGTTGCTGGTTATCCTCGGGTAAATACTCTTTAATCCCAATGTGTGTAAAAAATCTTCACAAGTGCAGAATTTTCCTGGGAGATTGATTCTTTAATCTCTGAAACCTCCCTCCCCCCCTTTTTCCGCGCCCCCCCACCCACCCCCCCCCCCCGTGATAGTGCTAATCAAAAACCAGGCCTCCATGATGAACAAAAAGGGTTTATTAGAAGCTCATATGGTGGACAATGTTTGACAGAATTGATTGGCAAAGACTAAACACACATATATATCCGCTTCACATCACACTTAGCCCCGCGCTTGCCTGCCCTTCCCTGCCCTGATCATTGAAGGCTCAGATAACAAACCGCTCTCTCTCCCTGCTTCCCACTATCATGCCACTTAGAGCCAAAACTGTGTTCAAGAACATACAACAAATTCCCCAGTTAGAACATCACTATTCATG
>NC_056526.1:99781012-99789597 GCF_019175285.1 Sceloporus undulatus
GGAACAGAGGACGAAGTCTGACCACCCGTGACCACTGCAAAAGATCTATCTGACAAGTAAGATTTAAACCAGTTGAGAGCAGAGTTGGAGAACCCAAGGTCAGAAAGTAGATCAACCAGGAGACAGTGATCCACAGTGTCGAAGGCTGCAGACAAATTAAGAAGAATGAGAATAGAGTAGAGGCCATTCACCTTGGCCTGCAAGAGATCGTTTGAGATCTTGGTGAGGTCTGTCTCTGTAGAGTGCTGTGGGCGGAAACCAGTCTGGAAAGGGTCCAGGATGGAGTTGGCTTCAAGAAACTTAATACAGCTAGAATAAACGACCCATTCCAGGACCTTAGAAAGAAAAGGAAGAAGAGAAATTGGACGATAGCTAGACAAAGAAGAGGGGTCGAGAGAGGGTTTCTTCAGAGTTGGAGAAACGAGAGCATGTTTGAATTCCAAAGAGAAGGAACCCACAAAGAGAGAGAGATTAAAGATATAGAGGAGCGAGGGCAGAAGAGAAGGGGCTATAGAGATTAGGAGACGGGAGGGAATAGGATCAAGAGAACAGGTTGTAGGTTTGGAAGAGTTTAGCAGCATAGAGAGTTCATCCAGAGAAACGGGGAAACGCAGAGAGTTTATTAGTAGAAGGTACCAGGAGGTTAGTGGTAGGGGGCAAGTCGAGAGGAGCCATTTCAGATCGAATAGTAGTGACTTTGTGATGAAGTAGCTGGCGAAGTCAGTGGGGGAAAATGATGAGAAGACAGAGAGAGAGGAAGGTTTTAGTAGTGTATTGAAGCAGGAGAACAAACGCTGTGGGCGCCTCTCATTAGCGCAGATCAACGATTTATAATAGTTCTGTTTTGCCGTAGACAGAGCACCTGAAAAAGAGAAAAGGATGAATTTATAATGAATGAAATCGGCTGACTCCCTGGACTTTTTCCAAAGACGCTTGTGTGGGTGAAAGAGAGACCACCAAAAGAAAGGGCAGTGGAGGTAGCGGTATCATGGGCCGGGAGCCAGGTTTCAATAAGAGTGAGAAGGTTAAGTGATCTAGAGAGAAAAAGATTGTGGACTGCAGTCTCCGCTGTTATGATGGTTGAGCCCAAGTGTGGAAAATCTTGAACTATTTCAATGTCTTCATCATCTGCTTTCAAATTAGGTAGATAGTTTGTGGTCATAATTTTTGTTTTCTCTATGTTTTGCTGTAAACCTGTCTTAAGGCTTTCTGTCTTGACTTTCTTCAATAAGATAACTATAGCATTAGTAAAATTAAACCAGATAGCTAAACAAAAATTTTCATGTGTACCTCAACTATAGTCTGGCAAAATTCAAATTAATATTTAATGTATAAATGGTGCTCAAGGAACACACTTTATGCCATCACATCAGGTTCAACTTATGGCAGCCCTGTCAGTAAGAGATTAACAGACTTGCCATTGTCCTCTAAACTCAGGGCTGACACTTCCTTGATTGAGTGTATCTGCCTGTAACAATGTCTTCCTTTTCCCCTTCCTTCAACTTTTCTGGGCATCATCATCTTTTCCACTGGCTTATGTCATCTCATAATATGTCCAGTTCAGTGTCTTAGTTCAGTCATTTTGGCTTCTAGTAAGAGTTCAGGCTGATTTGCCCTTGGACTCATTTTTTGGCAATCCATGTACAGTATCTTCCAATGCCACATTTCAATTTTTTTTCCTGTCAGTATTCTTCACTGTTCAGCTTTCACAACCACACATCAAAATTAAAAATACCATGAGATGCATGATCCCGAATAGGATAGTTACCTTTCATCTTGTTCCTTGATTGCTGGCCTTCTAGCCTTGTCTCCTTCTGATTTCTTGAATTTAGTCTCCGTTTTGATTAAGGACTGAGCTAAGGTATGGTAAATCTATAACTATTTCCTTGTTTTTAAAGTTATGAGACTCTTCTGGGGTCACTATGGGCCCTTACAGACAGGCCACATTAAAGCTGCTTTGGATCATTTTGGATATATGCTGCTTAAATGATGCATGTTGTCACTTTCCTATTTCTTTTAGAGCAGTCCATAGTGTTTTATGATTTACACCAAGGGTTGCACAATGTCCAGGAGCTGATGTCCCCTCGCTGCCCCCACCAGAGCCCACATACAACAGTGATCCCAAAGACTTCAATCTACATTCAAGTCCTTCCCAAAATGGTGAACATAAGTGATGTCATGCCACATTCTGTCTTCATTTTTAAAAGGCTTATATTTGTGGCCTCAAATCTATTGTTCGTTTAGAGATGGTTCTTTTTCATTTGTCAGGGTCCTCTTGAAGTCCCCTGTCATGGGTTATTGGTTATGATGAATTGGGTTATAGGATGCATGGAATAGTGATGTTATAACTGGGGAATTTGTTGTTATTGTTCTTGAAACAGTTTTGGTTTAATGGCTGCAAGTGGGAAGCAGGGAAGGAGAGAGGCAGGTTTGTTATCTGAGCCTCAAAGTAGCTGCGTTAGAGAAAGAATGACAGGGAAAGGGAATGGGCAGGAAAGAGGGGGCTAAGTGTGAAGCGGATATATATGTGTGTTTAGCTCTTTGCAATCAATTCTGGCAAACATTTGTCCACCATACTGAGCTTCTCAATAAACCCTTTTTGGTTCATCCATGGAGCCTGGTTTTTGAGTTAGCACTTTATCACGTGGGGGGGGTGAGAGGGGGGGGGGGTTCAGAGATTTAAAGAATCAATATCCCAGGAAATTCTGCAATTGTGAAGATTTTTACACACATTGGGATTAAAGAGTACTTATCCCAGGAATAACCAGCAACAAATCATTCACAAGGAAATCCTGTGAATGATTTGTTGCTGGTTATTCCCTGGTTATTCCTAGGATAAATCTTGAAGCATGGGCCGTGGGAATTTTTTCATGATTGTGCAAATTCCGAGATATGCCCTTAAAAGCAATTTCCCTCATTTCCCCCATGTGAAAGTACTTAGTAGAGTGGGGTACACATAATTTATAAAAGCTATTTAACAACCGTTGTGTGTGTTCTGCCATGTACAGCAAGAAGAGTAATTGAAGTTCCGTATTTCACTAAGGGAATACAAACCCAAACTCAAATGCTGCCGTTAAGGGCCACAGAAGTGCATAATTACAGAAGCAGAATCAGTAAATGTGTTGAGTCAAGTAGGCATAAATAAAAAATTGTGACAGTGTTTGAAACTAATTGATGACATGGTGCAGTTTGATTATTACATCTGAATTTGACAGAAAGTGTAATTCATAACATGTGCTCTCTTAGGGTGTTAATTTGGATGTCCTAGGACAATTTAAAAATTGAGAATTGAGGACAGAATAGTGGACCAAGAAACATTTTTTGGGGGATTTTTAAAAGGGGAGAAAAGAAGAAGCCAAGTTAGAGAAGTGATCTATTTTTCCTTTGTCTCCTGTTCCCGAAGGAGGCAGGAAAATTTCTTCTACCTCCCGTAGAACATAAGATATTCATGGTGCCATTCACAGAAAGGGGGACCATGCCGACAATTCCGAAGAGAGAATATAAAACACTAGCGATTTTTCCTCAAACCTTTTGCATTTGAAGGCAAAATCAATCCAGTTTCAACAAGGAAGATGACTGTGCTTATCTTTAGAGTGGAATTCCCTTTTTCTCATCTCTTGCAGTTGATTATCAAATGGCTTACGAGACACACAAAATGAAAAATGGGGAATCAAGTTTTAGGTGATTTTACTGGTAGCTGTGGATGCTCTTTACAATCAAGGTGCACATGAAACACACATGGAATACATATATTTGTGATTTGAAGATATAATGGATATTGTGGTGGGATGGAAAGGCCATAAGAATTCAACAAGGAAGAATGGGCTTGTATTATAGATGGAATCCTCCATTCCCTCCACCTGCAGTCCGGAGATTTTTAAATAGGGACGGATGGCTATCTGTCTGGGTGCTTTGATGTGTATCCTGGCAGGAGGTTGGACTGGATTGCTTTTTGTTCTTCCAACTCTAAATTCTTGATTCTAAATAAAGGCTGAGCAACTTTACTTTTTAATTAAGAGGAAAAGGAAGGAAAAAAAAACAAGCCAGGATATCAAATTTCTCACGAGTGCCGGGGCCCCTTACATCTTTTGCAATAAAATATCTGCAATTCTCAACCTTGTTGAGCAGGTGCCAACTAAAAGAATGTAAATTTGAGCTGCACATCAGAAAACCAAAATCCCAATCGATGAATGCAATGAGTTTTTTCATCCTACTTGTCTGTCTTGTACTTTTGTTGGCAGCTAAACCCGGAAAGAATGCCCTATGAATCAGACCATTGTCTATCTCAGGCTGTACAACATATGGTCTGCGGGCCAATGGGATGGGACATGAAATTGGTCTGAAGAAGAAGAATAAGTTTGTTTGAATTCAGGCCAGCAGAGAAAGAAGAGAGAGCATTGAGTGACCAAACCAAAGAAGGTACAGAGGTAATTGAATAAAAGGTTTGGTTAGTAATGGGGAGAATAATATTGAGTACAAGTCAAGGGCTACCTTACTTTTACCTTTTGTTGAGAAAAGGGATAGGGTATGAATATGTAAGAAAACAGAAATGTCTTCCACACGGCAGGGGCAGAGGTGAGAGGAAGTGAAGAGATCTTGCAAAGGAACATTATGTAGATATGAGGGAGTAGTTATAGTTGAGAACGTTCTGGAAAATGTTAGTGACTAATTGTGGTACTGTATGTAAGATAAATATAATAAACTCTAACAACAATAAAAAAAGGCAATGTAATAACCAATGTTCTCAACTCATTTTCAAAATTAGGTGTGTGTCATGAATAGAGAATCTAGGTGGGAAGAGGAGACCACAAGACCACAGTCCAACCCCTGCCATGCGGAACTCTCATCAAGCATCCCTGGCAAATGGCCACAGCTCTGTTTTAAGACTCCAAAGAGGAGACTCCACACCCTCGGGGGGTGTGTTCCAGTGTCGAATGCCCTTACTGTCAGGAAGTCCCATAATGTTGAGTGGAATTCTTTTCCAGCAGCTTGCATCCAGCTACGGGTCCTAGTCCTGGAGCAGCAGAAGAAAAACAAAGCTTGCTCCCTCTACTATGACATCTCTCAAATATAACAGGGTATCAATCACTCTTGTTTTATTCTCGGGTAAACATCCAGCTCCTAAGTCGTTCTCATAGGACATGGTTTTCAGACCATTCACACTTTAGTCGCCACCTCCTTTGGACTGCTCCAGTTCTCAACATCTTTTTGAATGTGGTGCCCAGAACTGGAAACAATATTCCAGTGGGCTAGGACCAGCAGATTGTGGCACTTTAATTCCTGAATAGAAACTATACTTTATTGAGAAGGTAAATGATGGCTTTTGGATAAACGCAATCAAACTGTTGACTCTGTTCATTGGTGGTCTACTTGGAGACTCCTAGAATTTCACAGTAGTGTCATTCAGCCAGGTGTCTCCATGATATCGTGACATTTTTTTTCGCCCTAAGTGAGAGCATACCTTACATTTCTCAAGTGATTCAATCTACAGCGCTATAATAATAATATAATAATAATATAATTTTGTAAGCTTTGGCTAGGTTTCTGTCCTTCAAGTCATTTGAATTTGATCTGTCCTCGGGAGTATTAGCTATTCTCCAATTTGGTGTCATCTGCAAAATTGATAAGTATGTTCCCAATCTTGTCATCAGTCTTGATAAAGATGTTGATAAAGGCCCCCACAGGACAGAGCCTGTGGGACCCCATGGTCACTTCTCTCAGGATGAAAGGAGCCATTGTTGAGCACCCTTTGGCTTGGCCAGAGTAACTAATTGCCAAATCCATGTAAAGTGCCTTGTAGCACACATTTTACACGTTGTTTGCAAGATTGTCATGGGGGACGGTGTTAAAGGCCTTACTGAAATCAAGATATACTATATCCACAGCATTCTCTTCATCTACCAAGCTGGTAAACTTATCAAAGAAAGAGATTAGGTTTGTCTGGCATGACTTCTTTCTCTGAAACCCATGTTGACTTTTTGTGATTATGGCATTGCCTTCTAGATGTTCACAGATTCTCTGTTTAATGATCTGCTCTAGAACCTTTCCTAGTACTGATGTCAGACTAACTGGACGATAATTGTCGGGATCCTCTTTTTCCCCCTTTTTGAAGATGGGAACAACGTTTGCCCTCTTCCAGTCTGCTGGGATTTCTCCTGTTCTCCAGGAGTTTTCAAAGATTATTGCCAATGGCTCCAATATTACATTTGCCAGTTCTTTTAATACCCTTGGATGTAGTTCATTTAGATTAAGAAGATATTCCTGTACTATCCATTTACTTATTCTGTGCTGAAATTCCCTTACTCTGTTCTCTGCTCCATTTTCCTCAAGTTGAGCACTCTTTTCCTTTGCTGAGAAGACTGAGGCAAATAAGGTGTTGAGTAATTCTGCCTTTTCTCTGTCTTCTGTTAGCATTTTGCCATCTTCTCCATGCAGTGACCCTACCATTTCCTTCTTCTTCTGTTTGCTGCGGACATTTTTGTTCTTAACCTCTCCAGCAAGCCTGAGTTCATTCTGCGCTTTAGCTTTTCTGACTTTACCCCTACACATGCCTGCTATTTCTTTGAATTTCTTTTTTGTGATTTCCTCATTTTTCCATTTCTTATACATGTTCTGTTTCAAACTTAGCTCAGTTGAAAGTTCCTTAGTTATCCATCCTGGTTTCTTGAGACATCTCCCATTTTTCTTTCTCAATGGAACTGTTTGAAATTGTGCCTTCAGTATCTCCCTTTTGAGAAAGTCCCATCCATCTTGAACTCCCTACTCTTTTACTATTTCTGACCACAGGATCACCCTCAATACTTCTCTAAGTTGACTGAAATCCGCTCTCCTAAAGTCTAGAAGGTGTGTCTGACTATGCCTAGCTTATCCTTTCCACTGTATAACAAACTCCAGGAAAACATGGTCACTTCCACCTAATGATCCCACCACTTGCACCCCATTAACCAAGTGGTGGGATCATTAGGTGGAAGTGACCATGTCTGGTTAGGATCAGATCTAAAATAGCTGACCCCCTTGTTGCCTCTTCCACCTTTTGGACAATGAAATTGTCTTCGAGGCAAGTGAGGAATTTGCTAGACCTTGAGGATTTGGCTGAGTTTGAATTCCAGCAAATATCAGGATAGTTGAAGTCACCCATCACTGCTACATCTCTCCTTTCTGAGTGTGTAGTCATCTGTTCTAGAAATGCATCATTCAATTCCTCCACTCGACTGGGAGGTCTGTAGTAGACTCCCACCATAACATTCTTGTTGTTTCCCTCGCCTTTAATTTTTATCCAGATGCTCTTCACCTGGCTTCCAGGATTGATGTTCTGGATCCCTTCACTGGTGTAAATATCTCTGACATATAGTGCTATTTCTCCTCCTTTTCTGTTTGGCCTATTTCTCTTTAAAAGGTTATACCCCTCTATTTCTACATTCCAATTATGAGACTCATCCCACCAGGTTTCAGTGATGCCTATTATATCATATTTGCTTGGTTGTACTAGGAGTTCAAGTTCATATTGCTTATTTCCCATGCTCTGTCCATTAGTACAGAGACATCGAAGACCATGGGTCCCTTTTACTTGCTGCCTGTGCAGGTTTTTTTGCCTTCCACTGTTGGGTCCTTGCACTATTTGTCTTGTTTCCTCTGTGTCAGTTTCACTATTTTCTCCAGCCCTTTCACCTTCCTTAATATTGTCTCCCTCCCCCATGAGACTCAGTTTAAAGCCCTCCTGATCGAGTTCTTGAGACTGTTGGGAAAAAACATTTCTTCCAACTGGCGTGAGATGCAACCTGTTGGTTGCAAGAAGTCCCTCCTTATGGAACCGCAGCCCATAATCGAAGAATCCATAATGAAAGAATCGAAGAATCCATAATCAAAGAATCCAAATCCTTCCCGGCGGCACCATCTGCGAAGCCAGTTGTTTATATCCGCTATTTTCCTCTCCCTTCAACTGGCAGAAGAGACGAGATGACAACTTGTACATCCATTCCTTTCAGCTTCCTACCAAGAGCCTCGTAATCCCTTTTGATGTTCTGCAGGCTGTGTCTTGCAGTATCATTGGTTCCCACGTGGACCAAAAGGAAGGGGTTTTGGTCAGTAGGCTTGATCAGTGTTGTCAGCCTCTCTGTCACATCACGGATCTTTGCCCCTGGGAGACAACACACCTCTCGAGACATCTTGTCAGGCCTACAAATCACTGCTTCTGTACCCCTCAGCTATGAGTCCCCCACTATGACCACACGCCTCCTCCGAGGCTTAGCAGCGACCGTTCCCTCTGGTGGAACTCTCAGGCTCCCCTGCTCTGTCCCTGAAATTTGTCTATGCTGTTCTTCCTCGTCCTCCTTGATAAGGGAAAGAGCTTCGAATCGATTCTCTAGCTGCAAGCTCCCAGAACAATCCCTTCTTGGCCTACTTCTCTGTGTGACATTTCTCCAGCTGTCTGCCTCCTGTGTATGTGAAGTGACCTCCTCTGCCCTAGCAACTTCCTTTGCGTGGTACTCATCCAAGATCATTAGTTCCCTTGTGTCCAGGAAATCCTCTTGCTCCCTGATATGCTGAAGTGTAGCTACTCTGGATTCTAGCTGCTGTATTTTCTC
>NC_056526.1:99789697-99801210 GCF_019175285.1 Sceloporus undulatus
GCAACTGACTCAGCTTTCCTCTTCCTCCTCCTCCTCCTTCTGTGGCCCAATTCTGCCCTGGCCTTCAGGCACCCTTCCTCCGGCTCCTTCCTCCTCCTCTCCCCCCTCCTCCTCCTTACGATGGCTGGCTCGGGAGGAAGGGAAGTGGGGCAGGCAGGCGCGTGCGCGGAGAGAATGGGGAAGGCGCGCACGCACGGAGGAAATGGGGTGGAAGGCACGCACATGGAGGGAATGGGGAAGGCGCGCGCGCTGCCACTGGCCCCTACTGAGGCCTGGGCAGTGCGCAAGCCCTCCCAGTGGGGGCACGGTGGCAGCGGCGCTTCTGCCGCTGGCCCGCCGAGGAAGAGGAGGAAGGTGGAGCCGGAGGAGGAGGAGGAGGAGGTGGGTCGGCGCCGCAGCAGCCGCATTAGCAGCAGCGGCAATGGCCGGAGCGGACCCCCCAAAACCGTGAATGGCACGGGGGCCGCCGAGTTATGGCAAGCCTATATTTGTACTGTCATTCATTTTAGTGTTAGAACAAAGATAATGTTAAATAAAAAGATAGCTGACTTCATTCTGAAATTTGAATTGTAGAAACCTGAATGGTTGTGTTCATCAGCTGAAGGCTGGTATGTTCATTTTATTTATATATGAATCCTGGCAGCAGTAGAATATTGATGTCTCTTTTAAAAAATTACAGTAGATTTGCATAACATGTCACAAAATGATGAGCCCTTTGTTTTGGGGCTGTCTCTTCCAGCAGACCAATCTGTGGTATAATGTGGATTTGCTGCCACTATACCATAAATTTCAGTATACAGTACCTGCCTATCAGCTACTCATCTTTCTCAGCAGTTTCATGTAGATTTGGGGGTGGGGTAGATCTTTGGCTTGATGACCATATGGTCCCTTTTATGCAACTGTCAGCATCAACCAGTTTTATGGGGATCACTTTTATTCCTGGGTTTATGAAGAAAGTAGAGAAGAAATAGAGTGCCATATAGATTTAAAGCAGTGATTCCCAAACTTTGGTTTTTGGACTTCAGCTCCCACAAGCCCTAACCACCTTGGCCAACAGTCAGGAATTCTTTGAGCTGAAGTCTAGAACATTTGGGATACCAGGCTTTGGGAACCATTGATTTAAAGAAGTGCAATCCTGTCATAATGCTGAAAATTCCACTCACCAGCTGCTGGATCTGCATCTGCCTACATTTGATTGCAGTCTTCAGTTGACTTTTCTTGTGGGTCAGCATATGAAGAAAGTTCCTCATTTCTAATATAGATGTGTAATCATTATTCTTCCAAGTTTCTATTTAGCTTTTAAGGTTATGTCCCTGGAAACAGAGTGTCTCAAGTAACTAGGACAGATGACTAAAGAATTTTCAACTGAGCTAAGTTTTAAATGGGGCACGTATAGGAAATGGGAAAAAGAGAGAAATTACCAAAGAGGAATTCAAACAAATAGCTAGCACGTGTACAGAAAAGGCAGAAAAGCTAAAGCGCAGAATCAGGCTTGCTAGAGAGGTTAAGAACAATACAAAGAGCTTTTTTGGTTATGTCTGTAGCAAAAGGAAGAAGAAGAAAATGGTAGGGCCACTACGTGGAGAAGATAGCAAAATGCTAATGGGACAGAGAAAAGGCAAAACTACTCAAGACCTTCTTTGCCTCAGTCTTCTCATAAAAGGAAGAGTTAGATTACCTGGTTAATCTGAATGAATTTATATCTTCAGGACCAGATCCGAGGGTATTAAAAGAACTGGCAAATGTAATCTTAGAGCCACTGGCAATAGTCTTTGAGAATTCCTGGAGAATAGGAATAGTCCCAGCAAACTGGAGGAGGTCAAAGATTGCCCCCATCTTCAAAAAGGGAAAAAAGAGGACCCCCAACAATTATCATCCAGTTAGTCTGACATCAGTACCAGGAAATATTCTGGAGCAGATCATTAAACAGAGAGTCTGTGAACATCTAGAAGACAATTCCATAATCCCAAAAAGTCAAGATGGGTTTCAGGGAAACAAGTCATGCCAGACAAATCTGATCTCTTTTTTTGATAAAATTACCATCTTGGTAGATTAAGGGAATGCTGTGGATGTAGCATATCTTGCATATCCAACTTTTAGTTACGTTAATGTGCATTGCCTTATAACTTTCAGCTAAGAAGTATATTGCCTTGGATGATTTTGTTGAAATTACCAAAAAGTATGCAAAGGGCATCATCCCAAGTAACATACCTGTGCAGGATGATGACGATGACGAATTGGCAGGGAAGAGTCCAGAGGAGCTCCCACTTCGACTCAAGGTAAAAACTGGATGTTGTCAGAGTGCCTACTGAAATGTGATACATTCACACTATTTAGCCTTCATGTATGTGGACAAGGTACTGTTTGAGAATCCATTTTGCAGCATTGTTACCTGAGCAGTTGTAAGCAGTTTACTCAAACTTTAGCCACTTGCCACAAATAGGGATTATTATTATTATTATTATTATTATTACCAAAAAAAACCAGAAAGTCCCAACAAATCTATTGCTTTTTGCCTTTGGGTTACTTTTTAGCCTATCCCAAATAGCACATTAGAATAAAAGATGTTCCATGTTGCTATTGTTTTTTCATGATGGGAACATGGGAATGAAGGATTTGGATTGTGGGTAAGGTTTATTATTTTCCAGGATCCCAACAATTATCACCCAGTTAGTCTGACATCAATACCAGGAAAGATTCTAGAACAGATCATTAAACAGAAAGTCTGTGAGCATCTAGAAGGCAATTCCATAATCACAAAAAGTCAAGATGGGTTTCAGAGAAGTCATGCCAGACAAATCTAATTTCCTTTTTTGATAAAATTGCCATCTTGTTAGATGAAGGGAGTGCTGTGGATATAGTATATCCTGATTTCAGTAAGGCTTTTGACAGGGTTCCCCATGACATTCTTGCAAACAAACTAGGGGAATGTGGGCTAGACAACGTAACTGTTACATGGATTTGTAATTGGTTGACTGGCCGAACCCAAAGGGTGCTCAACAATGGCTCCTTTTCATCCTGGAGAGAAGTGACCAGTGGGGTCCCACATGGGTCTGTCCTGGGCCCAGTGCTATTCAACATCTTTATTAATGACTTGGATGACAGAATTAGGGGCATACTTATCAAATTTGGAGATGACACCAAATTAGGAAGAATAGCTAATACCCCAGAGGACAGGATCAAGATTCAAAATGACCTTGATAGATTGGAAAGCTGGGCCAAGGTTAACAAAATGAATTTCAACACAGAGAAATGTAAGGTACTGCACTTAGGATGGAATAATGAAATGCATAGATATAGGATGGGGGACACCTGGCTGAATGAAACTACATGTGAAAGGGATCTGGGAGTCTGAGTAGACCACAAATTGAACATGAGTCAACAGTGCAATGCAGCAACTAACAAGGCCAATGCGATTTTAGGCTGCATCAATAGAAGTATAGTGTCTAGATCAAGGGAAGTAATAAATCCACTCTATTTTGCTCTGGTCAGGCCTCATCTGGAATATTTAACCTCAATTTAAAAAGGATGTTGAATAACTGGAGCGTGTCCAAAGGAAGGCGACTAAAATGGTGAAGGGTTTGGAAACCATGCCCTATGAGGAACGACTTAGGGAGCTGGGGATGTTTAACCTGGCGAAGAGAAGGTTAAGAGGTGATATGATAGTCCTGTTTAAATACTTGAGGGGATGTCATATTGAGAAGGGAGCAAGCTTGTTTTCTGCTGCTCCAGAGACTAGGACCCGGAGCAATGGATGCAAGCTCCAGGAAAAGAGATTCCATCTCAACATTAGGAGGAACGTCCTGACAGTAAGGGCTGTTTGACAGTGGAACAAACTCCCTCGGAGTGTAGTGGAGAGACTCCTTCCTTAGAGGTCTTTAAATAGAGGCTGGATGGACATCTGTCGGGGATGCTTTGATTGAGAGTTCCAGCATGGCAGGGGGTTGGACTGGATGGCCCTTGTGGTCTCTTCCAACTCTCTGGTTCTATGATTCTATTTCCTGACCTCAATAGAACTTCAACCACATTGGTACATTGGATATTTTTTCTAATGGAGTCAGAAATACTCCACAACTCACTTAGTGCAAGTGTTTTTTAAAAAAGGCCTATAGTGTGTCAGTGTTAAATAAAATCATGGGCAGGTTATAGACCGCCCATTTGGGGCGGGCTGCACCCGCCCTTTCCCCAGTGTATCGGGGCCTCAGCTGTCAGAACGGCAGCCGCTGAGGCCCCAATCCGCCGCTTTTCAGGCTGCAGGGAAGCAGCAAAACACCGCTTCCCCGCAGCCTGAAAAGGGCTGTCCCTGGGGCTTCAAGCCCCAAGGACACCCCGCGGCGGCGAGGAGAAGGAGAAAGGGGCCGCTTGGCCCCTTTCTCCATTGCTTCGCTGGGCGCAGCCATCTGAAGGCTGCGCCCAGCGAAGCAAAGCGCCGCCGCAAACCAGGAAGGAGCTCCGAAATGGAGCTCCTTCCTGGTCTGCGGAAAGGGCCCTCCCGATCGGTGATAGCCATCGCTCGGCTGTATGACGTCCCAAGGTCACCCAGTGGGTTTTCTATGGCTGAGTAGAGATTCAAACCTGTCCTTCCTCCAGATCCTAATCCAACCTTGAGACCACTATATCATGCTGGCTCTTCCAACACTAATTGAAGTCGATGGCAGTGTCCTAATTGGGAGTAGCAGTTTTGATTCAGACCAATGTCGTTGACAACAGAAAGTTGTGCTACACACCAAGTCATATTTGATTGGATTATTTATGTGATTAGATATTATGAACCTGAAACAATGAAGATTTTTAGCAAGTAAGCACTCACATATACATTTTAAGAAGGAGAGTTTCATTCATCATATAAACAATGATCGTGACCATATTGTTTTTCAAAGTAGTATAAGGTCTTTTTCTAGGAATTTTTCTGAGGGAAAATTAGGGATAACAAGAAAACAACAAAAGAGGGTGAGCATCATCTCCATTCCCCCCCCCCCATTCAGATCCAATACAAACTCAGCATTTGCCCGCCACTTGTCCACTAACCCCCCCCCCCAGTTACATTGAACAGTTATCAGTAAATTACATTTAATAGATTAAAATGGAGTGGGAACGGAGCCCTACTGGGGGTCCAACCTACGCTTGGGAGCCTCACCTCGGTCCCTCAGGATAAGGATCTCATTTTCCAGAAGCTTTTCTCCCCTTCACAGCCGAAAACTTGGATTTTCCAAGTCCATCCCATGTAATTTGGGAAGCTTACGCTTTAATAGAAGTCCCAAATAAGAATCCTGTACCGCTGAGCAACATTGCTAAACAGGAACTTGAATTAACATTATTAATGTAATTCTAATACCGGCAGGCAAGTGTAAGTAAAACATATTAGGGATAGCAGTCTGATACATTGGGGCACTTTCTGTTTAATTTGTAGATATTGTGTAGGAGGTTGCTGAAAGTATGTGGGAATAGTTTATCAGCCGAAGTGAAAGCTATCAAGTTGCATCTGCACTTCAGGAACATAATGCAGGATGACACCACTTAACTGCTATGGATCCATGCATGGATTTCTGGAATTACAGTGTTGTGAGATCTTAGCTTCTTATCAGAGAGCTCTGATTCCACAGCACGTACAAATCTAGGTTCCATGCACTGAGCATCGCCGGTAAAGGATGTTAAACTCACATTATTTGCAGTGCCGAGCAGCCCAAGAACGCAGCGTAATTACAACAATTCCCCATATTTCCATATAGTATGTGGGATGCGTCTTGTAGCAGATAATAGTATGCACACGTGAGGAAACGTGTGTTCAAAAGACCAAAAACTTTATTCCACAACGTTTTGAATTCTTGTTTAATTTAGTTGAATTATAGATCATGCCCAGGTCTGATGTCCCATAGTCAATTCCTACCGATCAGCCATAATTAGCTAATAAGACCCTGTTGCTTTTCTACAGAAATTATAACCAACTATTCCAATAATACCTAACCAATGGTAAGGTCGAGGAGAGGCCCACAATAGGTAATACATCAATAGGGAAATCACAGCCCTAAGTCGAGGCCTGGCAGAGCAGTTGAGGACGGCACTGGAGGCTCTCATTCAAGGTCCCTATAAGTTGAAGTTGACTTCGAAGGCAGCTACACAAAGTGACTACTTAAAGTCTTTCTTAGAAGAACTTCCAAATGCAACAATGTCCAGTACATAGTGCAGCTAATTTTCTCGTGGGCACGCATAAATGATATTAACAGCCATTAATGCAAAGTCGCTTTATATTGTAAAATTGTAAGTGTAGAGGGTATAATGTAGAAGGTGAATCTGGAGTAAAGTGCTTTCTACTATCTTTCGTTAATGAGACCCTTTTCTAATTCAGTTTGTGCTGTATATGAATAAAGCTCACTTTAAAACATATTTGGCAGTGTAGAATAATTTAAGACCATGTGTACATACACACTCGCACAAGTGAATTCATTTGAAACCATTGCGTGTGGTTGCTTTGAGCCATATCTTTGGTTATGACCGTGCAAGTTCAATTCAGCTCCAAGGAAGACAAAAAAGGGGGACGAAAAAAATTCATACAAACTGGAGCATTTGAACCGTCTTCTCCAGTCGTGCTCTTACTGTCACCAGTACCCTGCAGGAGAAAGTTAGACAGCAGTTTAGCATGACTGGCTTCTCAGTTCAAATACGCCTTTGCTGCCCAGACGGCCTTCCGATGTCTAATTCAATAGGCTTCCTGCCTCAAATCGCAAGACTTTCTTAAACTCATCTGCTGGCTTTCCAGCACAATGTCTTTTCCGCCTTACCTTTCCTCTATAGGTTGCTTCCATTCACACTATTGAAAGGCATCCACTGTTATTTCAAATTATAGCGGTCCAATCTTTTAAGTGCACATTTTTGGATACTTTACTGGCCGGTTCTTCCTCTTCTAAGGTAATGTTTTTTGGGTCACATGCGTGGATAGGTTTCACCATATAAGCATCTAAACACACCAACAAACCAAGGAAGCAGTTTATTCTGATTCTGCCTATGTCCAGTCAGACCAACAAGAACCTCCACGCCAGCACCATGGCCCCAAGGCTACAAACCGGGGCGGTGCCATAGTAGATTTCCCAGGCCGTGGACCACAAAAAACCAAGATCAGGTCAAGGGGGTGTAACTCTCCCCTGAGCGGTACACTAAACCAACAGAAAGGATATGGCAGTCAACCCATACCAGAAAGTTTAACAATTGAGCTTTTTTGGGATTTAAATTTCACTCCAGCGCTTGGCCCTGTCCACCACTGGAAATCCAATGGGATAGCACATAGCGCACACAGGGCCACAATCTTCACAAGGTCTGTGTTACACCCTTTATGAAGTGGAGAGCACTCAGTGCCATGCCTACTACAAACTAGCGAAGGCCTGCAAACAGGACCAGAAAAACCAACTGAGGCACGGAATTAGACTAGCCAGAGATTCTTGTAAAATAACCACGAGAGTTACACACAGAAACAACTATAAGAACAGATAGCAGGTATACCTAAAATTCTGCACATGTGCCATTTTAAGAAAAGTAAACAATACAAAACAACAAGGCGGATCGCCTGTTCAGCACAAAGGAAGTGGCCAATAGGGTGCTTGTGGAAAACGTTCTCCACAACAGTTTCAAATGTCCCAGTAAGGGGAACCCACTTCCATCAAGGCGACAGCCCGCAGCAACCCTCTGTCATTAATGCCTTCGTTCGTGATCGGTGTGGCAGCACTTGTGCCCAAACTCACATAAGTGTCACCATGAAGAAAACAGGATTGTAGCCACTTCTGAGCCTGGTATCCCGTCCTTGCTGCCTATAGGGACGGAAAAAATGACAAGAACACAGAACCGGAAGTAAGGACGGTTCTAAATCGGTCCGCCAAAGTTCCTCTCGCTCCGACATCTAGGTTGGGTTCAAAACGCGGCAGCAGCAGGTCCGTGAGGGCGGAAGGAAGTTCCCATGTTCTATCGGGATACTTGAGGGTGCAAATCCCCATGGAAATACAAGGAAGATAGAGATCACTACATGGATAAAAAAGCAAGCAGCTCAATTTCGATTACTGCTGATGCAAGAAGAAATGATGCACGTTGTGATGTGTTGGACAATAGTGGAAGCCAGGCATTCCTGCTTGAGATGCGCCATCTATCCGGTGCTCTTGATCCCATAATGGCATGAAGGGATGCTGGACCTGGAATGAAAAATGTAGTACTTCACCACTTTCTCAATATCACCATCACATGTCTTCTAGACAATTGGGCAAGAATCAAACCAGATTAACCCCATTTACTGGATCTGTCAGGCCACCTTTACTTGCCATTCCTCATCATTTCCTGTAATAGCAAACTCAGTGAATGAGGGGCTGTACAGACGGCCTGAAGGCAGAGTCGGAGGTGGCATCCCATGGAGCACGTCCTGACCCACCCAAGGGTGGTGTATGCCACCCGCCCCCCCGCATGGCTGGCGGTGGTCACGGCGCTCCTCTGCCATGCGTCTTCATGTATGCAGCAACAAGGAGCATGGGAAGCCGCATGCCACTGGTCGGCGCCCTTCTGGACGCAGAAAGGAGGCCACTTTTTGGCTGCTTTTTGTGCCCGCCGTAAGGCGAGGATTGGGGCAGCGGCATGTAGGCCACGGCCCCAACCCCAGCACTAAAAAGGGGTGGGTCGTCCAAGTCCTGAGGACTCTCAAAAAAAAAAAAAGAAAAGAAAAACGAAAGATGGAGGGAACAGAAAGGAATAAGAACGTTGGCGAGACACGGGCGGAACGCGGGATGCACAGTAGTCGTAAAGGCACCAGGGGCTCCAGGTGACCAGGGGAAAACACACCAACTACCTCCCAGAAAGAAACAGAGGATCAGGGAGGGAAGTGACACTACCCAACAGCTGACTCTTTATAATGGGCCCATGGGGGTGGCCTTGAGGTGGTTGGTGGGGAGGATGGATGCTCACAATAGCAATGCCAAGTCCAAGTCAGCAACGTTCTTGATCACAACTGCCCCTCTCCAGGGGACAAAGTGGACGTTCAAAGATCGAAAAGATATTCCACCTTGCTTCTATATTGCCATCCGTCCTATTTACACTGATTTTAAAAAAACAAACCCTCTTGTGAATGACTCACACTTTTCGTAGTTTACCGCAGTAACTGGCAGGATGACTGACAGTGGATGCGGTGTGGGGTGGCAGGGGTCTTCTCTGCGTCGAAGGGCAAGAGTGGTCTGATGTATGACTTGGGGTGGTGAGTCTTTTAGGTGGTGTCCTAGGGAACATTGGGGATTGTGTTGCCAGTACTGTGGAACTAATTTTTGAAAATTCGGTCACTGGGTTTCGTTTTTGAACACCAAGCAATGGTGGTTCAATGAACGCATGTGCATGCTCAACATATCCATAATCTATAACTATGTGTGTGCATATAGTATGTCTTAAGCATACTGATAACCATTAATATATACAAGATTTTCTATTTGTATAATGGCTTTTCCTCCTCAAAATTGCTCACGGGCTTTAATAAAAACAAACTAGACAACCAAATTCACCGAGTTAAGCTCAGACATCATTTCCATTGTCGAACAGTGTCGGGAGGAGCAGTTCAAGCATATGTGGTTGTCATTGTGGGCTTATCTTCCTCTAATCCATTCCTTTCATACACAACTCATAGCACAGTCCATTTTACTTCCACCAAACAACTGTCAGAACCCAAGGTTTTGATTCTATCTTATGACAAGTTGGGAATGTTTCTCTAAAGTCTATATTGGCGTGTTGTGTAGCTAGATAATGTGTCATATGTATTAGGCAGTTTGAATTTTGGTGCCGTTTTCAAAGAACAGTTCAGAGAGTTTTGCTTGCGTTTACCAGGCAGAAGTCAAAATGTTATACACTGCAACACGGCCGGGTAGGGTAGCTCCAGTCATCTCTGTGACAAGAGGGCAGGACAGCGGTTATACCACTTAAATGCGGCTGCTCAGTAATCCTTTGCTGCATAAATTCTTTTTGTCTTTCACAAGATATTATTTGACCTTAGAACAGAGATGATTGTATGACACATACAGGTCTGAAACAGGCTACTTTGCCATTGGCCTCTTTGGGTATAACCATGCAGCAAGGGCAGTACAGTGTTGCCGCTCAACGCTTCTGTGGGTTCTTATGTGGGCAAACCCCCCCCCCCCTTTCCCAGACGGGGAAGAACCTATAAGCCTGGTTTATGTTTATGCGTCTTATTAGGTCATATCACAGCGACAATTCTAAGTGGTCAATTATCACCGAAAAAAAATGGTTATTATCCAGCACATGGGGTCCTAGCCGCCGAGCAGAAATGGAGTACCATCGAGGCTGGGGGCAGTATAAGGTTGACTACAAATCAGTGTGACATGGAGGGACCTAGTGCAGATTGGCACATGATACAGTGTTTATTGGTGGAAGGCAAATTGCGAATCTGCAAAAATCAAATCTGTGCACATGAACAAAAAAAAACAAAAAAAAAAAAAAAAAAAAAAAAAAACAAAAATAATCTGCGTAAAATGAGTGCATCAGAGAGGAACACTAGTACATCTTTTTTTGTTGTTCAGACATGCTGCAGTGTCCATGTCTAAAAATAAATACTGTGAAGCCTCAGTTCTTTCAGTCTTATTGCAGTAATCTCTCTAAGCTGAGACAAACACACGAATCACCTTCATTTTGTTAAGGAGGCCACCAGAAGGCCTCCTCTTACTCTTTAACTCCAATATGTCAGCAGAAATGATAAAGCGAATGCTACTATACGATACTAGGGTATACTAAGTTAGAGACTTAGACTAATATCCTTACAACTCGGTGGTCGAGCGGTTAGTCGCTTGCAGTGTTTGGAGTCGCCCTGCTGTTTTATATTCCTAGTGCGCACGAAAGGGTCCACATGTGTAATATTATGAATACGTACGCTCGTAGTGCTCAGTAATAAGAAGGTGTCTGAATTGCTCTTGCTGTGCGTGATAAATTGACTTTTTCGTTGCAATGCTGAGGATGATAGAGAGGGGAGGGGGAGGGGCAGCACGGAACAATGGAGAATCCCTGCTGTCTCAGCATTCCATTCTGGACCAGATGAATAAAATATAGATAGAAAAAACAAGAGTTCTTAAGAAATTCCGGTACATGATTCCAGAAGAACTACAAAATTGGTTAAGTTGAATTCACCGGACAAAATGTGGTGTTCGATGTTAGGTTTAATTGTGGTACCAGGGGCAATCGATCCAAGCCATTATCAAAATGCTATTACTTTTGCTACAGAATGCTTCCCCTTTTTTTCTACAAGGAATCATATTGCACAAATCCACACAGACCATGGCGGGTTTACAAACCGCCATTACGTACGACTCAGTACTAGGGTTGGAAGGGTCGCGTGCTCCGCACCCCCCTACCCCTAGTAGGGACTGAGTCCGTACAAAATGGCAGCTCCCCTGCACAGGGGCGTCAGACGAGGTCACGACCCCCGCGCCGCGCTCTACCCGGGCGGCGCGGACGTGACGTGTCGGTCTGTGCCAGGCGCCTAGGGCACCCTT
>NC_056526.1:99801235-99801522 GCF_019175285.1 Sceloporus undulatus
GGAGGGGATCAGGTCCAGCATTCTTCTCTCCCTCTGAGGCCTGGACCAAGGCAGATGGACTGGAGGGAGGGCTCTTCTTCTTCAGGCTAGCCCTGGCGGAGCTGGGCCTGCCTGGTCAACTCCCTCATAGGCCGGAAGATGACAGTTATGGAGGGAGGAGTCTCTTCATCCAGGCTAGCCCCGATGGAGCTGGGCCTGCCTGGTCAACTCCCTCATAGGCTGGAAGATGACAGTTATGGAGGGAGGAGTCTCTTCTTCCAGGCTAGCCCTGATGGAGCTGGGCCTGC
>NC_056526.1:99801622-99805378 GCF_019175285.1 Sceloporus undulatus
GGGCCTGCCTGGTCAACTCCCTCATAGGCCAGAAGATGACAGTTATGGAGGGAGGAGTCTCTTCTTCAGGCTAGCCCTAATGGAGCTGGGCCTGCCTGGTCAACTCCCTCACAAGCCGGAAGAAACAACTAAACCAATATGCATCAGTGCAGTGATCTACATCTGCTTGGGACAAAAAAATTAGTGTGAATGCCCCCATTGTGTCTTACCCCTATATTCCCTTTCCACAGATACTTTGCATCTTTTAAAATGTTCCCACTTTGTCTCATCCCATTCTCACCCATTCCATAACCCCAAGGGGAAAAGACACACTATGCTAAGTTAGGCAATGTCTGTAAAGGGAAGTAAAGCAGTCTGTGAACTAAAGCAGAGGGAGGGCAAGGGATGGAGCAAGGGTGGGAAGAAGCAGGAGGTACTGCTGCTGCTGTGTTTCCCCAGAATGGCCGGGATAGCTGTGGATACACATATCTTCTGCAGCCAAGACAGCTAGAAAATGTGGCAAGAGGAATAAGGGAAGATGGAGTTTTGCAAATGAGGCCAGAAAGTATGGGAGGGGGATGAAAGGAGCAAGTGATCATAAGATAGTAAAACATACCCCCCACCAACAAGAAGTGACTGCAGTCTGAACAAATTTAAATGATTGTGGGAGTTTTATTTTCCAAATGAAAAAGTGCCAGTGGAAGACCATGACTTCATATCTTCGAATAGGTCACCTAAATAGAGAATTTAAATATGAGAACACTAATATACCACCAGCCATTGATAACATGATTTTGACCACTTTGGATTCCCCCTCCTCTTCTAATTTCCTTCAGCAGTAGTACTTTCCTGAATCCAAGAAACAGCAGGGCAGCCCCTATCCTTTTAGCAGACAAGAAAGGCTTGCTACAGCCCAGCTCCCCTCTTGCTCTGCAATGCAAGCTGGATAAAGTTCAAGAAGCAGGGTGTTACCTGTATTAGCAGGAGAAATGGGGTTAAACCAGAAGCCTTGGCACAGCATACATTCCTTTTTATAGAAAGGAAAATACTGTACAAAGCAAGCTGCAAAGCAAATGGCAAAGTTAAACTGGTGATTTGAGTGCTTAGGGTAGGGAGGATTTTTTAAAAGCTGCAGTTGCTATGGCAACAACTGCTAAGCGTACAAGGGTAGGTGTAATGGCACAACCTCTCTGCCCCCCTCCCTGCTAGGGACTCATTTTGTTCCAGCAATACCTCCAAGCAGCAGGTTAGTGTGGCACCACTGAAACATACCAGCAACATCATATGATCCCCTGCCCACACACCCCAAATGGGATTTTCCTTGTTAAGGAAAAATATGGCACAAGTCAAGTTAAAAACTGGGTTGATCAGAGCATGTGTTAAAGGCATCATTTGAAATTTCAGCAGATAGTTCATAGTGACTGCAAAAGAAAAGTTACATATGGAAGTGCCCACTCCCTAGGACTTAACTGAGGACATATTGTGTGGAGGGTGACAAAAGAGTGGATGCTGGAAATGGTGCCTCATGCTGAGCTCCCCATCTCCCTTGGCCCTTACCACCAGCAGCCAAGAACAGCTGTGGAGAGACCAATATGGTGATGGGGTGTCATATGGAGAAGAATTTTACATAGGACTGCTGCTTCCAGTGGGGGAAAAAGTATTGTGAAAAATACCATTGACAGACAGAAAGTTCATGTTTTGAGCATTTTGGAGCTAGGTTAGATATTTCTGTTGGTATGGTATCAGATAGCAGTACGTTTGAAAACATATAAGAGGTACTCTTGATATACAGATCTATATTTTGAAAAACTCAGTTTGAAATAATGATAAGAAATTTACTTATTATTCATTTATATAGGTACCTGTACTGAAGCCCATGGACTTGATGGTAGAAGTCAGCCCCAGACGAATTTTTGCTAATGGCCACACCTATCATGTCAACTCAATTTCTGTCAACAGTGACTGTGAAACATATATGTCAGCAGATGATTTGAGGATTAACCTCTGGCATTTAGCAATTACAGATCGAAGTTTTAGTATCCTTTGCCATGGTTGCTTGTATGGTCAGCTATTATATTTTCATTGTTCTAGTACACTTATATTTCCTGAGTTGTTTCACCATTCTTAGTTTCTCGGTAGGTGGATATTTATAACAACTAAGGTATCGTTTTCTTTGTTAGGCTGTGAAATCACCTTCAGATAAGAGAAGTGGTATTTTCAGGTTTAGGAAACTGCTCATGTAAATATTTATTCCAGATTTTGTCTGTGCTGTCTGAAATATTTATGGATACCTGCATCTAAAGATCATTTAATTTTTTTAACATTAACTTTGAGCAGCTTTGCAGTTTATTTCTTTGGAGACACTCCCAACCTCTCTTTCATATGTTACGATGTCTTTTCATGGGGGTTGTCCACACAGGCCAAAAGGCCTGTATTACCCCCAACCTCGAGTAGTCCAGTTCAGTCAATGCAGACTAACACCCTGGGGGCAGGATTGGGCCTGATCCTGCAAGACCAGATGCAAATCCAGTGGATCCGGTCTGATCCTGGGGTAAAAAGTCAGGGTAATTTGACTGCTGGTTTCCATGGTAAACCACTGCTGTTTAAACAGCTCCCCATGTTCCTTACCTTGCTGTGCCACCACTCATACTCAGAAGCCCCCCATCACCATGACTGATATGGCAATGGGGCACCTGGCCAGATGGGTGCAGAAAGGCTCCCTGTTTCTGTGTCAGACACAGCAATGGAAGGCTTCTGAATATAAGCAATGGTGCGGCATGGTAAGGAGTGCGTGTTGGTAGCAGGTCCCAAGTTGGCCCAGGGATGAATATGTAAACACCTGCTAATTTCCACACCGAACAGAGAACTGACTTGGATGAGCACTGGAGCCAGAATAGCACAGGCTGAGCCTCTGCCATTCTGGCCTGTCTACTCAGCTCCATGAAGATAATTCATATCCACAGTTGAGAAACTTCAAATGTCTCTGCCACCTCTTAATGACTGTTAAATGACCACTGATAAAACGAGACCTTGCTGGTCTTTTTTCTGTTCCCAGTCCCCTTTATACTCTCATCCCATTCCAGCATGTGTTTGATATTGTTATTTATCTTCAAGTTGGTTCTGACCTGTGATGATATGGTGCCTCAAGACATTCAGCTGAATAAATGTTAAGAAATAAAGCTGTATCAATACAAGCATAAACTGTTATAGGTTTACAATTGAGGTTAATGGTGGTGAGGATTTTGCCTGAAGGAACAATCAGGTGTATATAGAACTAGAACTGCAATGTTTTGAAACTTTTCCTGGATTGCTTATTTCAGTATGTGGTCCATATAAACATAAATATGTACAGAAACACTGTGCTTGTATAAAATTAGCACGTCAACAAGAAGAAGAATTCATTGCCTCAAGTGGAATAATTAATAAATAGTTATTAATTATAAGCCTATTTCCTGAACAATACAAAATATTACTTTTAAGGGATAAAATGGAATGTTGGTGTGCTGCTTACATTTCCCCCCTCAAAGCATTTCCCAGAAACAGAAGTGTTCCACCAAAAGCTATTTCTGATTAGGTAAGGTAGATGTTTAGAAAATCACAGTATTCATCTCATAATTACTACAGTCGAACCTCCCTATATGCGGATTTGCCATATGCGTATTTGAGCATATGCGCATGGCAAACCCGGAAGTTGTTCCTAATGCACGCGCGCCGCCATTAGGAACAAAGTCCCTCTCCTCCCCTCCTCTTTCCCCCTCCTTCCTAACTTCCCTCCCT
>NC_056526.1:99805403-99821228 GCF_019175285.1 Sceloporus undulatus
GAACAGAAACAGGTGAACGCTTCTTAACAGAGAATTATTTTTGAAATTGAATTGAATATTCGCAGCTAGTGTAGTGACTTAGAGCATATGGGTGTTCCCAAAAGGAATGAGTCGTTAGTACTTAAAAGGGCATCTCCATCTCCATCACATCTTGATTTTTCAGATATTTATTGAGAAGTAAGTACCACTAAAATTCATAGTATTTACTTTGAAGGGCTTGCACTCAGCTCAGCAATGATCCACCGATCACGTTTCCAATGTTTGTGTAGTAAGAGATCAATCCTAGTGCTTCCAAGAGTTCAGTGTTGTCTTGAAATAGATACAGTTGTTTGTGGCAGCATAGCATAATGTTGCTGTTCTCTGTTGGGTGCCATCTGTAATGTAGAAATCTTTCGTATAAAGTCCAGACTGCAACACTGAATTTAATCTTCGCGTCTCTTGCCACCAAGACATATCGGCGAGGTTTTAGAATAGCTCTGGGTTGCTACGTGCACGGGAGCGCTAAGTAACATCACGTTTAGTATTCCGGTCAAACATTCTAAAGTTGTTATATCCCCTGTCCATAGGACACTGCAAAGAAAAAACAGCAGGAGTGTGAATTGTCAGTTCCGTGCATGTGGGAGGTCCAGCTGTAAGTCTCACTAAAGGGTTGTTCGTGCAACAGCTCACGTCCTATTTCAATCAGGGTTTCCAATATAAACAATCTTACATTCCCAGGTGTAAGTCAGAAATTTGACCCATATACAAGGAGCCCTTAGTATCCCCATGGGGTTTGGTTCCAGGAATCCACCATGGATAACGAAAAGCCATGCTCAAGTCCCATGGAATATACTGGCACAGTAAAATAGGGTTCCCTATTTAAAATGGCACAATTAAGGTTTCCTTTTTTGGAATTTATATATTTTTAAAATATTTTCAGGCTGTGAAAGCTTGGAATCCATGAACAAGAATTCGTGGATAAAGAGGGCTGACTGTAATGTTAGGATTTTGCATTCCTTCGTCCTGCTTTACAGTGGGTGTTGATACTGTCAGTTTGTATTGACTTTAGATGTCACGGGCTACATAGGCCTCATAGTCTTTCTGGTGTGTGTTTTGTAACTAAAGTTAATTTGTTTTTATTATCCCTTTGCTCAGGGCATTAATTGTTTGTTTGTGAGTCTATCTGTTGTATTTTTCAGATTATGAGACACTTCCTCTGTGTTTTGTGTTAACCTGCCAGAGACAGCAAGTAGATTAGGTTGTTTTATTAGGCTGACAAATGATTACAGGCCTTGTACACAGATATAAAAGGAGAGTTGCACAGTTCCTAAGAGACAATATTCCCAACTATTCTGATATAACGCAGCTGAGAAGGGATTAAACTTCGACATGCTCCCACAGGCACACTATAGTCCTAACATTGCTATGTAAATGACTTTGAGCAGATAGACCTTGAGAGTCAGAATTTTTAGCATCTCTAACCTGCTCTATAAACTGACCATAGGGGCTTTTGCTAATCTCCATCTCTCACTACGCCCTTTCATAACATAGAGATAGCATGTTCAACCCAATTTCACAGATTTTTGTTTTGTTTTGGGCTCAGAATTAATGGAGGAGTCTTTCGAGATATTGACTCAAATGTAATGTTAATTGTCACGTAGGGTTTTATGATGTTTAGATTAATATCATAACATTGGACAAACACACCAGAATAATTTGGGCAAGACATCTCGTAATATTTCATAATGATATTCAGGAGTAATTTATAGACGGGTGTAATGAGCTTATTAATTGTCTCAAGTAGCCTCTCCCTCAAATTAACGTAATGGTTGGACTGGATACATACCTGTCAAACCATGCCATGCACAGTCAAACTTGGTCAAGATCGTCATTTTCATAAAGAGAACACAACTTGCTTTCTCAAAAGTAGTCCATGTACTATTTGGTGAGCAAAGGACATCATTGTTACTCTACTCTAATGCTAGACGTTCCCCTTAACAGTGTGTTCACCTTACAAGTTACCATGGCCAGTCAGTCCCTTGGGGAGGAGACTGCCTCCATTTTTTACAAGCGGCCTGAAAACAGTATCAGTACTTGCTCTAGAAAGAAGAGAAATGCATTTGCATTCAAACTGGCTTCCCATTGCCCCGAAAATAGGCATGCCATTGCCCTAATTTGTGTGTGGCAGTCTATCACGCAATAACGTGGAAACCAAATGATGGTGTTTGGACTGACTTTCCCATTGCCCCCCCCCAATTTGTGTGTAGTGGGTTATCACCAATAACGTAAACCCCATGATTGCGTTTCAGAATTGGCCATTGAATTATACTTCTAATTCTCCTTGTGTGATAAACTCGATGTTGGCCTGAAAAGTTCCCATCAATTCAGTGCCTGATTCATCCTTTTTCTCTAGTCTTTTTTTCCTACAATCTTGACTGTACGCCTTTTCCTGATTTGTGCAGTTGTCAATTGCCTATGATGAACAAGAAGGTCCTGTTTTGATGTGTAGTTGATTTCTCCTGGACTCCATTACAGAATTTTTCAATTTCTTCTGATTCTTCTGCCCCTCTAGTTGGAGCATTAACTTTGGATTTGGTTTATCTGAGAGTTTTCTCTGAAGTCGTTTGGCATGAATTCAATCAGACGGTGCAATATGTCTTTAATTGCTTTGGCTACATCCTTTCCTCACTGTGAATGCGACCCGACCCCCATTTCTTTCGTGTCGTTCCTATCCAAACACGGGTGCAATTAGCTGACGTCAAAATGTCCTATTCCTGTCCAGTTGAAAAACTCATTCACAACGCCCTATTAAAAACAGTATATGTTCATTTCTGTGTTTTAAAACTGATGTCTGCGTCCTGATTCATGCTTTTAACATCACATGATCCTATATGTGTTTTGCATTTCCAGACTTTCCTACTTCCATTGTTGAGGGTATCTTACATCTGAATTGCCAGTTTTGGCTTGAGTCCAGTTGCATGTTAACCGCAAGCTGCTTGGATTTGTCCTCTGCTCGTCCAAGTATTGGTATGCCATCTGGCAACGAACCACTAGTTTCATGTTGGATTGTCTCAGTCACAGGTTTCTGTTATTAAAGAATCTCCAGACGGGGTTTTACCAGCCAGCTTATGCACAAAATCTTGAGTATTCTTATTAAAAATTTCATTAAAGTTCACTCTTTTTTTAAAACATAATCTTTGCTTTTTGCATTTTTTTGATTTGCTCTAAAGAGAAAGCTCCTTAAGGGGAGTTTTTTAAGAAGAATAGGAACAATTTCAGATTCTCTGACAAGAACAGTATTGAATCGAAATGCTTAAATCTTATCATTGTATTTTTAAATTGACTTTAAACCTTTGCAAGTTGACTAGATAAAACTTTAGAGCTTTCTTGTCCTTTAAGACAGGCGTCTCCACACAGTGGCAATGATATTTCTTACTATGTGTTCCTCAACCCCTCCATTCACGATTGATTGCCCGGCTTGGCCCATTGGTCTCTATGGGGAGTGTTTTGGGATCTTCATATTCATTATTATTATATATTAGATAAACTTATAGCTCAGGCAAAATCACAATTTTCCCTCTAAACGTCAGCCTAATCTACTACAAACAACACGCTTTCCCCCTTAGGATAAAAATGTGGGTCAGAGAAATGTAAACATTTGTTAAAGTTCCAGGAGATAAACAGAATGAAAATTGGTTTTAAAAATAATGGTTGAAAAGATTATTGTCATAATGCCATGACAAAAGCTTTGTAGAATGTTCCTAAGGCTACATTCATTCCCTTTGGCTGGGAAGGGCAGACCTCTTTTCTCTCCGAGGGGAAATCGTGGACTTCTAAAAGAAACTGAGGAACCAAAAGCTAAAGAGGCTGTCCCTGTTGATCCCATAACTATTGGAAGTATAGATAGACGTTTATAATCATAACAGCACATTGAAATACATATGAATAAAGCTGTTTTAAAAGCAATTGGCAAAACTGTATTTAAGTACTTGTAAACAAATTAAAGATAAACCACAAATACTGGTATAGTTTTCTATAGGCTTTGTTTTCCATGTTCAGATCCCCAAACTTTGGCCCAGTGAGATAATCTCTTCTAACATATATCGTCCACTGTGGCTGAATTTGACATCTGCACAGAAAAATAATTTCAGAGAAAAATGAACGCTACGGGATCTTCGGGTTCTTCAAAAACCTGGTAAGCCAAAAAGATTGAGAAAGAAGGACAAAAATATTATTATTATTATTATTATATTAAAAAAATTTAAACCCCCTTAATACTTACTAGGACTAAACAATTACTGCTTGGGTATCTTTCTTATTTTACGGGGAGACTTTCAAATTAATGAAAAGCATTAGATCTTTTATTGGCCCTCTCGTCTTCTCTCTATCGCATGCCATCTGTGGAAGGCCACATAAAACCCTATTTTAATACTAATACTACTTAGCATGATGGCAATCTGCTCTGCTTCGGTACTCAGAAGGTCTCCTCCTCCCATCCCACATGCCCAGTTGCCGCCCCTTTGATATTTCTGATGAGTGTCTCTGTGTGGGTGTCTTAAAACTCATTATGTCCAAGATTTAATTTTCGTATCTTTTTCGCCCAGACATTCTCCTTCTCTCTCTTGGTTCTTGTATAATTTTCTAAGTAATTGCACTGGCTATGAAACAACAAACTTCTGGATCCTTGCCTTCCCATGCTGCAATCTTTCCGTCATTCAAGAGTCCCCATGTTCCTTGCAAGCAGCCAGAAGCTGGCCTGATGTGCTAAACCGCAGTTCTGCGAAATCCATATTAGACATTCTTGGCCTGTACGATGAAAATTGCACTTAAGTGCGCCATGAATCTGCAATGCCTGGTTCCTTCTTATCATGCCCTAGCTCTTTGAACTACCCTGCCTCTTTTACTGATCTATAAAAACAAATCTGACTGGGCCAGCCCAGACTTGTTGGAGGGGGAGTAGGTGCAGAACTATCAAGTCCTGAATTAAGGAGGAAAAACAAACAGTGGCGAATAAAACAAACTAAGGCTTTATGCTATTCCTACTGACTTTACTTTGGACAAAGCTAGTTCCAACGTGATTTTCTTTCATAGAAGCATAGAGTGCAAGGAATACAAGGGCCACCAGTCAAGCCCCTGCCACACAAGAATACACAATCAAAGCACTTTCAAAGATGGCCATACAGCCTCTGTTTTCAAAAAAAAACCCTGTCCTAATTCCATTTAATTTCTCAGACATCCTGAACCTTTCTTAAGTTGTCTATTAAGAACCACACTACAAGAGTGTCCTTCTTCATGTATTCTTACCGAATCTTTATTCTATGTTTTCCCTTCAACTACAATCATTATATAGCTTTTCATCACTAATGGCTATGATTTTCTTTGCAATCCAGAACACTCTACCATGTGGAAAGAACAACACACACACACAAAAAAAACCAGAGCAGATCAATTCCCTCCCCCCCCCCCCCCCCCCACCCCCCCCCCCCCCCCCGCATGACTGGCCTTATTATTTGACTATAAGTCAGCCTACATATATAAGTCAAGGGCAGTTTGAGACCAAATTAGTAATGAGGGTAAAAGTTGAGGGGGGGGGTAGAAGGGCCTGTAAACAAAAGATTTGGTAAAGGATGAAGCTTGAATGCAAAGAAATGTACAACATAATTCCAGGTAGTCATAATTGTTTTGTACCTCACTATAAGAATAGATGGCTGAGGAAGAAGAGTAGGAAGGCCAGGGTTTTTCCAGGATAGAGTATTCTGCGCTATACTTTCCACAGAGAATGGGTTCGCTCGTTTCTTAATACGAGTGTCAAGTATAATTACACTATGGGACCCATAAATGTGACTCAGGTTGTGTGTTTGGGTGGGTTCAACTGTTTGAAATTAAAATGTCTTACACCTGATAGACAGTGAGTAATGTACAAGAAAATGCCCTCTTGCCGTTAGCTTTAATAGTGGTAGGATCCCTTGCATCCTTTTCTTTTTCCCTGTCATGTCCTGTCAACGGTCGAACATTCTCAATATTACACAAAACCATACAACAGTCATATAACAATAGATGCATATATTCAGGAGCTCAAAATGTTAAATGAACCATGTCATCAATAACTTACGTTTCGTGAAATGGTTTGTCAAGCGAGCAGGAATCGCCGCTTTATGTGCGGCAAGTTCTCAAAGATCCTTTGGCTACTGCTATAGACAAAGAGATTGCAGTAGAGTGAGTGAGGATGGAATTCAGATGCAGTATAAACTTCTTCAAATCCTCCATGTTAGTGGTTTTATATCTACAATGTCTGAACAGCAAGATTTATTAAGGAATATACTGCTGTTTGGGGGGGGGGAGTGTTTGTTGTTTTACCATTTTATTCTTACTTGTTTAGTTCTGTACATTTCAAATTTAAAAAAGGATACTGAATAACACAAAGCAGAAGGGACTGTTGAGGTTCTATGTGCCCTTCACGTAAAGCGGCCTTGAATTATTATTTGGGATCAAGTAAAAAACCAACAGAATAGATGGAGGAATCTCTTTGAGCGCATAAAGGAGCTATTCCCCACCACTAAATTTTCCCTACAAGTCTCATTCATAAAAATCTGTACTGTGGACAATAATAATTTCATTTCCCAGGCTCTAGATGCCAGGCCATACTTATTTTACAGAGAGCCTCCAAGCTTAATACAAAGATAGGAAAAATCCAGATGCCAAGTCAGTCCTCACATCCACTCTTGACACCATTAAAGGTTCCTCTTAGTGTTGCAACAATTAGATTTTTATATTTTTTTGTGGTTTTTCGGGCTATGTGGCCATGTTCTAGCAGAGTTTCTTTCTGACGTTTCACCAGCATTGTGGCTGGCATCTTCAGAGAATGCTTTGCCTGGAAAAATGGGTGTATATTGGGTGTGTGAGCCCTGGGAATGCAGGAGTGATTGCATGTGTTATTGTTCTGTGTTGATGGCTGGCCTCGCCTGGGAGGCTAATGCAAAGGAGGATTAATGTCTGCAATTGGGGATCAGTTATCTGCTGGGAAAGGCCCCTGATTACCGTTCAGAGTCAGCAACATTTACAAATCTCAGGATAGCAATGGTAAAATGTCCGTACTTCCAAAATTTTTTTTTGTTTGTTTCAAAATATTCCCATTACAGAAGGATGAGATATTTGAGGGGTGGAATAAAGACATACTAAGTTCATTTGGCAAAACCAAAAAAAACTAGATTAATAAAATCCTACAGGACAGAACTGAAAAAGATGGTTTAGGCCTTCCTAATTTAAATGTGTATTTCTATGCTGTGTTTTGGATGGGATGATGGATGGTTTAAACTTGAAAATAGCAGACGAAATTTAACGGCGGAACAGTTTTGGATTGAATTTGATTCCATGCTTACTATCTATGATAAGAGTAAAGTCGTATAGAGAGTTTAATAATCATTCATTCGTAAAACCTTGTTGGGTATTTGGTATGAAGTATAAATAAAATGTTCCCAAAAGTTCCTCTTTGGGCACCTCAAGGAGAAGCCTTTTTGAGGAGAAAAGTTATGCGAAAATAAATGGATCCAATATAATGACATAATCAAGCTAGAACATGGAGAGCAAAAAATTAAACAAAGAAGAAAATATCTAGGGGGGCTTCTCATGTTAATTGGTTTTTGCATACAGACAATTGGTTGAAAGTTTAAAATGGATAAAAGTTAATTGGCATAGCAACAAGTATTCCGGAATAGAAAAGATGGTTAAGGAAGAATCAAAATAAAAAATGATACTGAGTCGGGATACAGACCTCCGCTTTGTGGCGGTCTCCTGCCGGCGCCTTTGCTTCTGGCGGGAGCTGCAGCAGCCAAACCGTGCGGTTCCCGCGCGGAGCAAAAAAGAAGCTCCATTTCGGAGCTTCTTTTTGCGACGCTCTATGACATCGCGAGGTGCCGCTGGCGCATTCGCGACGTCTAGGCGCCGCGACACGTTGGACGCTATGCGTTCCAGTACGTAAAGATGGCGGTGCCCATGTGGAAGGGGCGCCGCCATCTTGTTATGTATTCTATACGTACTAGGGTTAGGGGGGTGCGGAAGCACGCGCCCTTCCTAACCCTAGTACATATAGAATACGTACATAATGGCGGGTTTGTATCCCGCCCTTAAATTTATAATCTGGTTTTGAAATGGGAAATAGAAAACGGAGTGTAGTTAAGATATTTATGATTCGATGGGCAAAGGATTTGAACCAAAATATATGATGGAACTGTGGGAAAGACATGGCGAAAGGAGGATTAAATATACAAACAATGCAGAAATTAAGGAAAATATTATAAGTCAATGTATAGATGGTATTTGACACACCATAAATTAGCTAAATGTATAAGGTATTAAAGGATTTGTTGGAAATGTACTACAGAATTAGTAACATAAAGCATATATGGTGACATGTGAAAAGGGGCGGAAAAAATGGAAAATGTTTCTGGGAAATGAAAAAATATTTAATTTTAAATAGTCACGTGGTACCCTAAGATGTATCTTTTGAATATAGTAGAACAACAGGACTTGGAGAGTCAGCATTAGTAAATTGATATTTTTTGGCAATTACACGGCCAGGGATTGTATACGCAAGACATTGGAAATCAGAAGAATCGTCATTAGAAGAATGGAAACTAAAACTCTATGATATCTATGAAATGGATAAATTATAAGCGTTCCTCTCGAAAATAAGACATTCTACGTAGTAAATTTTTACAAAGATGGAAGGTTTGGACAACATATGTTGAATGGAAGGAAAGAAACTAGATTATATAGTGATGCTGGAGTAATGCAGGATATAAACGGTCAAATATAAAGGTCAGTTGGTAGGTTTAGGAAAATAAAAGTACAACGATCATAATGTAAAGATAGATGAAAGATAAAATATTTGAAAGTAATATCTGTTTATGTTTTCTGCTAGAATTAATCCTGGAGAATAGTAATATAGTATTAATGGTAGAAGGATATGATAAATAGTTAAATACAGTAAACCAGATAAGGCTTAACTTGGGTTAATGTTTTTTGAAATAATGATTAATATTCCTGAGGATATGATGTTTAACATTACTAAGAGTTAGTAATAGTCACAGAGATTTTATTTGCGAATTATTGAGCACCGGAGGAAGTTATGTTACTTGTAGTTTTGTTTATGTATATACTTTTTGTATCTACGTTTGTACATATACGTTTTTTAATGGATAAAAAAAAACAAGTAGAAGAAATTCAGTCAAGTTTCCTTGGGAAATTACTGGACTTACGTGCTTCCAAGGCAGCTATCACCTTGAATCACATATTAGATCAGTTGAATAAGGCTTGGATTAATGCCCCAAAATGGTGTTATGAGTACATTTTCTGTCACTGCCTGGAGCTACTCTTTCTAATGCTTTCCGACTGTTTTTACCAGTCAGAGAATGAAGATGAGGAAGAGGATTTCCAGGTTGGATTTTTTTGCTGAAAACTCTAGGCAGCTATGGGTTACAGAAAGCAAAGATGAGTTGACCTAGACTTTGAAACAATGAGATCTATGGCGAGAGCCCTTGCTCTTGATTACAGTGTGCCTGCGCCATATGCTGGCTTGCTGTATGTGGATTTGAGTTTATTGCGTATGGCAACCTGTGGAGGACAAACTGGCGTGGGTGCCAACCGCGCACAGAAATGCACCACCATAGCAAATAAAGGGATTTAACCTTACACAGTTTTCCCATACTTGGGGAGGTCTGGCGTATAGGAAGGGGCCACTGTACTTACAATACCCCAATAATATGGGATATTTACAGTTTCATATCTCTATTTATGTCCTATCTCTAATACAAGAAGAGCATTTACTTTTGCCTGTTTCAATGTCTCTTAACCATCAGCAATATAGAAGGTGGACTTAATAAGAGTCCCCATCTAATGATAAAGTCTGCATGGAGGTACTGGAAACATTGAAACACGTTGTCCTGCACTAAAATGCATTTGAGGAAGCAGATTGAAGTCTAAAGAATCTCATAACTGCAACAACTTTTTTCAGTTATCTCAAAAGTGCAGCCCAAGCGCAGCTGGCTCTTTAAGAGAGGCGGCGACCAGGGAGGACGAGGCCAGGCCCCGTCCTCCCTGGTCGGCCGCCTCTCTTAAAGAGCCGGCTGCAGCTTGGAGGCCCTTGGCCCAGGAGGAGCAGCCGGCCATTTTCGGCGGCGAGACCGGAGGCCGCGAGGAGGACGAGGCCAAGCCTCTTCTCCCCTCGCGGCCTCAGCCGCCGCCGCCACAAACGGCGGGTGTTGCTCCTGGAGGCCAAGAGACCCCGGCTTCATCTGGGTCACTTACAGTGGCGGCGGCAGCAGCAGTGAGGACGCCGCAGTAGCGGCGGCGTGGCGACCCAGGTAAGGAGGGAGGGAGGAGAGAGGGAAGGTAGGTAGTTTTAGGTAGGTATAGGTAGTAGGGAGGGAGGGAGGAGCTTAGGGCTGGAGTGTGGCTTTGGTGAGACTTCTGGACTCTTAGGACGCATGCATCATTGAAACACCATACCTCCACTGTGACTTGAAGTAGCTTTATTTTGGCTGTCTGTAACAGGCCAATATAACTAGGTATTGCAAATACACCAATAGCCTATGGAAATTTCCTGAATAGCCCACCAATTGGGTCCACTACTGAGGTCATTCCAAAGTATACCACTAAATCTTATACTTTATTGTACTAGTACATACTTTCCTGTACATTCAAATTGTACAAAATGATATAGATGATCAATTTCAATACAGATCTTCTGCAATTCCAGTAAAATAACATTTCAGGAAATGTACATATTTGAAAACAGCATTTTAAAAGATCCTTAAAATACCTGTAGCAATTGAAATGTTTGAAACCATAGAACACAGAGGAGCCAGGGGGAAAAAAGTAAGACAGCTAAAAGAAAACTGGTGGAAACTGATTCAGTTATAGTTTATTTGATTGTCATGGATTAATGGCTCATTTTTGCCTATTGCTGGATCACAAAGCTGTCCAAGCTGGTAGATGGACTGGGTGGTTGTCCCTGAGATAATAAGCCCTGCCACCAGAACCTCTTTCTCAAGAAGGAGGAGTGCTGGGAAAGGTCAGAGCTCAGAGAAGCGTGAAGCTGTTCTTTTAGAAAGAGCTGTCTCCCTATTTGTAAAGAATGGAAGAAGTGCTATCAACCAACTTGGAGAAAGTGACAAGGGTCATATAGAAGATGGAGAATAAAGTCATGTGTGTAGGGATGCAGGCAAATAGTGGTGATAGCTGATAATTCATATTCTACTGTCATGGAGCTTATTCAGGAAGAGAAAAAAATGACTTTTATGCTGTGCTATAAGTCAGTAGCACCAGATGCAAAAGCAGGGGTTATGAATCATGTAAAGGCAGGTGAGTTGTTACAGAAGGAAGTTAGAGATATAATTTAGGCACAGAGTATGCAAGGAAGTGATTTATCTATGGAATGTAAAAGCAAGGAGGAAAAGGTAAAGGGTTCCCCTTTTCATGATTGTCAAGATGTGTGGACAAATTGTTAGAACTTTGGAGAATCTGAAAATAGCTTGTCAACTGTTTTATTTCCTGTCAGAGAAAGAAGGAGATATATTAGGTTTTCTATAGAAAGTCAAGGAATAAAGTGCAAAAGCAAGTTTACAGTTGAACATAAAAAAAAATTACCACAGAGGATTTAGATAACTTTAATGTAGACAATGAAGACACTGAAATAGTTTTGTCATACCTTGGCTCAGTCATTAATCAGAGTGGGACTGCAGTCATGGAATCAGAAAAAGATTAGAACATGGAAGGGCAACTATGAAGGACTTAGACAAGATTTTGAAATGTAAAAATATATCACTATAAGATGGCTTGTACCATCTTAAGCTTGGTGTTACTAAACTTAGAATAGAACAAGCCATCTTATTTCCCATCTCTTTGTGTGAGTGTGAAAGCTGGACAGTGAAGAAACCTGATGTGAACAAAATAAACTAATCTGAGATGTGGTGCTAGAGTATAGGTTCTGCGAATACTATGGACTGCTAAAGAGAGAAATAAATGGGTTATAGAGCAAATCAAGTTTGAGCTTTTCCTAGAAGCCAGGTTGACTAAACTGAAGCTGTCATACTTGGGCCCTATAATAAGACAAACTCACTAGAAAATATGACAATGCATGAGAAGGTGGGGGCAATAGGAAAAAAGGAAGACTGCATTTTAAATTGATACTCAGTCAGGAAAGACAAGGCCATGAGTCTGCAGGACCTGAACATGGTGACTGATGAGAAGATGACTTGGAAGTCTCTCATTCATGGGGTTGCCATGTATTGAAGTCAACTCAAAGTAGCTGACAACAACTAACAGTAATTAATTTAAGAAAATGGAAGATAATAACAAAGTTAGAACAAGAGACCTCTTCCACAAGATCCATGAAATCAAATGGAAATTTTAAACTAAGAGTGAGGTTGTTATATGAGCAAAAGCGAAACACACTGTAAGATCAAGACAAAATAAAAATATAACGAAAACAATACACTAAGGAACACTACAAAAGAGATGACAGGATAGCAGATTCCTTCAGGGAGAACCTTTTGACAACAACTCCACCATTTTAGGAAGTGAGGGGGAAACTGCCATCAAAACAAATAAGAAATTTAAATAGGGACAGATGGCATTCCAATAGTGCTATTTCAAACCACAGAGACAGAATCCATTCAAATTCCAACAAATATCCATGAAGCAATATGGAAAACAAAACAATGGCCCACATATTGGAAACACTCAACATACACTCCAGTCGCCAAGAAACAGATGATGGACCATTGCATTAATTTCCTATGCAAGCAAAATGATATTGAAGATTTTACAACAAACGTTTTAAACAAATTTGAGTTGGTAAGTACTGATTATGTGGACAAGCTCCTTAGTAGCATGAATAAGACGACTTGCTTCCTTGGTCCTTGCCCAATTGGCTGGCCATTCTGGGGTGGGAGGATATAATCAATAATAATAATAATAATAATAATAATAATAGATTTTATTTATATACCGCCCAATCACTGGGAATCCGAGCGGTTTACAATAGAGGGGATAACAGACAGTTCCCTGCCCACAGGCTTACAATCTAAAAGACACGACACAAAAAGAGAAGGGAATGGTGATGGGGGGAGGGAATCAGGTCCAGCATTCTTCTCTCCCTCTGAGGCCTGGACCAAGGCAGATGGACCGGAAGGAGGGCTCTTGTTCTTCAGGCTAGCCCCTGATGAAACTGGGTCAGCCTTCTCTCTCCCTCAGAGGCCGAAAGATGACAGTTAGGGAGGGAGGAGCCTCCTTCTTCAGGCTAGCCCCTGATGGTACTGGGCCAGCCTTCTCTCTCCCCTCCAGAGGCCGAAAAGATGGACAGTTAGGAGGGAGGCAGCCCTCCTTCTTCAGGTCTAGCCCCTGATGGTTACTGGGCCAGCCTTCTCTCTCCCTCAGATGGCGAAAGATGGACAGTTAGGGAGTGGAGGGAGCTCCTTCTTCAGGCTAGCCCCTGATGGTACTGGGCCAGCCTTCCTCTCTCCTCCAGAGGCCCTAAACGATACCAGGTTGACCAGTTAGGTAGGGAGGAGCCTCCTTCTTCAGGCTAGCCCCTGATTGTATGGGCCAGCCTACTCTCTTCTCCTCCGCGGTCCGAACGATTGACAGTTACGGGCGAGGGAGGAGCCTCCTTTTCAGGCTAGCCCCTGCATGGTACTGGTGCCAGCCTTACTCTCTCCCTCAGAGGCGAAACGCATGACCAGTTAGGGAGGGAGGAGCCTCCTTCTTACAGGCTAGCCCTGATGGTTACTGGGCCCAGCTCTCCCTCAGAGGCCGAAAGATGACAGTTAGGGAGGGAGGAGCCTCCTTCTTCAGGCTAGCCCCTGATGGTACTGGGCCAGCCTACTCTCAAGTCATTGTTGGCAAAGATAATTAATACATCTTTCAGGGAAGGCTTCTTGCCTTAAAGAGGCAGTGGTCAGACCACTTCTAAAGAAACCTTCCCTGGACCACCTCGACAGAAACAACTATAGGCCAGTCTCTTTGTTAGCATTCTTGAACAAGGTGATCAAGAGGGCAGTCGCCAATCAACTACAAGCAGTCTTGGAGGAAACTGATTTTCTGGATCCATTTCAAATTGAATTCAGGACAGGATACGACTGCCATGGTCACCTTAGTCAATGATCTCCTTCTGGGCATTGACAGGAGAAGTGTGATCCTATTGGTGCTCTTGGACCTCTCAGTGGCCTTTGATACCATAGACCATGGTATCCTTCTGGAACGCCTGAGGGAGTTGAGTATCGGAGGCACTGTTTTACATTGGTTCCGTTCCTACCTCTCAGGAAGATTCCAGATGGTGGCACTGGAAGACAGTTGCTTCTCTAAAAGGGAGCTAAAATTTGGCGTCCCCCAGGGTGCCATCCTGTCTCCCATGGTGTTTAACATTTACATGAAGCCGCTGAGAGAAATCATCCAGAGACATGGGGCAGGGTGTTATCAGTACGCTGATGACACCCAAATATATTTCTCTATGTCTCCGACTGATGCAGTGACTAAGCATGACATCTCTCCTCTGAATGCCTGTCTTGAGCGGTAATGGACTGGATGATGGAAAACTGACTCAAGCTGAATCCGGGTAAGACGGAGGTACTTGTTATTGGGAACCTAAAACTGGGAATGGAGTTATGTCAGCCAGTTCTGGATGGGGTCACACTTCTCCTGAAGGACTCTGTCTGCAGCTGGGGGGTGCTCCTTGACTCATCGCTCCAGATATCAGCGCAGGTGGATGTGACAGTCAGGGACACTTGTTATCACCTTCCACTGATACGCCAGCTTCCTGGAGTCAGGAGATCTTGAAACAGTAGTACATGCACTGGTAACATCTTGCTTGGACTTCTGTAATGCGCTCTACTTGGGGCTACCTTTGTGCCAAGTTCTGAAACTTCAGATGGTATAAAACATGGCAGCAAGATTAATTACAGGCACTTCTCGGAACAGTCATATAACACCTGTTCTGAAATCCCTCCATTGGCTGCCAATTAGTTTCCAGGCAAGGTACAAATTGTTGGTGATTACTTTTAAAGCCCTACATGGCTTGGGTCCAGAATACTTAAGGGAACACTTGGCTGTCCCGCACACTGAGGTCCTCGAAGAAAACCTACTTCAGCCAAAAAGAGCTAGGCTAACCTCAGTCATCCAAAGAGCCTTCTCTACTGCTGCACCAAAGTTGGGGAATGACCTTCTGGAGGAGATCTGCCAGACCTCTACTCTTGCAGCCTTCAAAAAGGCTCTGAAGACAATCTCTTCCAGCAGACCTTTCCAACCTAGTTAACAAACCCTAGCTTCCTCTCCCCGTCTATGAGTAGGATTTCAATTGTGATATATGTCTCTCCGCCCACCAAATTTTCCCTCTAATTTTAAGCTAATTATGTATTGTATTTTATTGTTTTTAACTCTGAATACAGTGGACCATTGTTTGGAGTTTGTTTCCAAGATCCCCTGTGTATAACAAAATCTGTGTATGCTCAAGTCCCATTAAATATAATGACATAGCAAAATGGTGTCCCTTATAAAAAATGGAAAATCAAGGTTTGATATTTGAAATTTATACTTGTTTTGAACATTTTCAAACCGTGGATGCTTGAATCCATGTATAAAAAATCCGTGTATAAGAAGGATACAGTATAAACTGTATTTAATTTGTAGTTTTACCATCGGGATGGGGGGTTGGGCAGGGATTAATTTTGTATTTTATTGTACTTTTAAATATATTTTTACTGTTGTAACCCGCTCGGATTCTTCGTGATCGGGCAGGCTATAAATTATTATTATTATTATTATTATTATTATTATTATTATTATTATTAT
>NC_056526.1:99821328-99855692 GCF_019175285.1 Sceloporus undulatus
GTTCAAAGTTCTCCATTGTCCTGTCAGTTCCTCATCATGGCGACTCAGGAGATAAGGTTCTTCCCGGTCATGGTTCGTCACACCTGGACGGCACCCCACTTCAGCTTCCAAGTTTAGACTTTCCTCGCCTCGGTTGCCAAATACCTTCGTCACATCAGTGCTTTGCGCGGAACCATCTTGTTTGTTCTTTTAGCTATGTTTAAAGCACAATTCCTTGGTTCTTCAGTTCTTCAGCTCTGGGTTTAAGTCAGAACTCACTCATTCGTCTTACAATGGAACTGGGCCAGCCTTCTCTCTCCCCCAGAGGCCGAACGATGACAGTTAGGGAGGGAGGAGCCTCTTTCTTCAGGCCAGCCCCTGATTTGTTCTTGTTCCCACAATGAGCCATTATACATTTGACAATAATTTTAGATATACAAAGGACTTTATCAGACAAGGGATCTTCTCTTACTACAATAGTGTTATTTTGAAAAAAACTGTGCAATCGTTGTTGCTTTGTCGTCATATCTAAAAATCATAACTAAAATCTTTCTGGGATTACAGCATTAGTTTGCACTAAAATCTTATCACACATTACCCTTTTGGCACGCTGTTACCCTAAAGGGTGGGTGGGGAACATTGGGGGTCTCCACCAGCAGTGTCAGCGTCTCCTTGAAAATGTCTTTATAGAGTCATCTCTGCAGTAGTCAAGGTGTAGCTGAATTAGGATAATTTTGCTTATCCCTTGAGGCAGTGTACAGTCTGTTGAGACTTCATTTGTGAGGAGCAGGTATGAGTGCTTGGTTCCACTATTTAGCTTTGGAAGGTTTTGAGATATTGCTCTACACAGGCACAGAATCCCATATACTAATTTGCAGAGACAACTAGTAGCAGAGTATGACTTTTAGTTAAGCAACCACCCTTTTCTTTGTCAAACTTCCCTCCACCTACCATGAATTAATTTTATTAATTTAAGACATTTTGGGGGGAAATAGGCTTTTATTCTGTATGTATGTGCTGGAGAGAAGAAGTATGTTCTGGCTTGATGATGAAGAGAAATTATTTCTCACACAGGAGATAGGTTATTCTAGTGTGGCACTGACTGGGACAGATGCACAGCTGGGAGAAATGGAAAACCTGGAAGAGTTTGTGCTACGTCCTGCACCACGTGGCATGACAATGAAGTGTCGGATCACAAGAGATAAAAAAGGGATGGACCGAGGTCTGTTTCCTACTTACTATATGCACCTGGAACGGGATGATGACAGAAAGGTACTGAGAACAATGGCATGGTATCTAATTCTGAATTCATAGCTGTAATATAGAAGTTCCATGGAAGAAAACCCCACACAATCAAAGTTTACCAACCACTCCAAAAGAATCATAGAGCTAGGAGAAACCTCAAGGGCCATCAAGTCTAAGTCTCTGCCATGCAGGAATGCATAATCAAAGTAACCTCTGACAGATAGGCATCCAGGCTCTGTTTAATAACCTCCAAAGAAGGAGACTGTACCACCCTCTAAAGGAGTGTGTTTAGACGGTTATCTAAAGAATTTTCAACTGAGCTAAGATTTGAAAGGGATGGACAAGAAATGGAAAAAAAAGGGGGGGAATCAGGAAATAAGAATTCAAACAGATAGCCAGTTCATATAAGGAGAAAGTCAGAAAATCTAAAGGACAGAATGAGCTCAGGCTTGCTAGAGAAGTTAAAAACAAAAAAAGGCCATTTTTGGTTAAGGCCATAGCAAACAGAATAACAAGAAAATATTAAGATTGCTGCATGGAGAAGATGTAGAGAAGCTAACAGGGAACAAATAAAAGACAGAGCTATTCAATACCTTCTTTGCATCGGTCTTCTCTAAATAAGATAACAGTTCTCAACCAAGGGAAAATGGAGCAAATCGTTCAGTAGGGGAAATGCAGCACAGAATGAATAAAGAGGTTCTGCAAGAATACCTGGATACTCTACATGATTTCAAGTCTCCAGGGCTAGATGAACTTCATCCAAAGTATTAAAGGAACTGGGAGATGTAATCTCAGAACCACTGGCAATAAACTAATATCATAGAATCATACAAGAGTGTCACATTGAGGATAGAGCAAGCTTGTTCTCTGCTGCTCCAGAGACTAGAACACGGAATAATGGATGCAAGCTACAGGAAAAGAGATTCCACCTAAACATTAGGTGGAACTTCTTGACAATAAGGGCTGTCTGACAGTGGAACACACTCTCTTGGAGGGTAGTGGAATCTCCCTCCTTGGAGGTCTTTAAACAGAGGCTGGATGGCCATCTGTCAGGGATGCTTTGATTGATTTTCCTGCATGGCAGGGGGTTGGACTGGATGGCCCTTGTGGTCTCTTCCAACTTTTTGATTCCATGTCGGAAGAGATCCGTAACACCACCGATCTTGACAGCTTTAAAAATATTGTATATTTTATCATTATGTAACCCGTCTTGATCTCCAAGGAAAGGCGGGATATAAATAAACGATTTATTATTTATTTATTAAAAAGGCTGTCAAGATGGATCTCTTCCAGTAAGCCTTCCCTGCCCCTGCTAATATAGAATACCAGCATCCTCATAATCTTTCTTTTTATTATTATTATTGTTTTTTATTATTGAATGTTGTTTTATTATTTTTACTGTTAATTAGGAATTTTAACTGTTGTGTGGGAGGGAGATATAATGGATTTCATTCTGTATTGTATATTTTTACCTATATTGTAAGCTGCCTCGATCCAACTGGAGAGGCAGGATATAAATAAAATTTTATTAATTTATTAATTAATTATTAATTAAGGTCCCCCATGATATCATTGCAAAAAAGCTAGTAACATGTGGGCTAGACAATGCTACTATTAAGTGGATCTGTAATTGGTTGACTGACCAAACCCAAAAGGTACTCAAGAACAGCTGCTCCTTATCCTAGAGGGAAATAACTAGTGGGGTATAACAGGGTTCTGTCCTGGGCCCAGTGCTATTCAACATCTTTATCAGTGAATTAGATGATAGAATAGAGGGCATGCTAATTAAATTTGCAGATGACAATAAATTCGGAAGATTAGCTAATATCCCAGAGGACAGGATCAGAATTCAAAATGACCTTAACAAGTTAGAAAGCTGATCCAGAACTAACAAAATGAATTTCAACAAGAGTATTTTAGAATACTACACTTGCTCAGTAAAAATGAAACACATAGATATAGGATGTGTGACACCAGGTTTGGTGGCAGTACATGTGAAAGGGATCTAGGAGTCTTAGTGAACCACGAGTCAGCACTGTGGTGTGGCAGCTAAGAAAGGAAATGTAATTCTAGGTTGCATCAGTAGGAGTGTAGTGTCTAGATCGGCAAACTAATACTACCACTGCATTCTACTTTGGTCAGACCTCACCTGGAATATGGCATCCAGTTCTGGTCACCACTGTTCAAGAAGGATGTTGACAAGTTAGAACATGTCCAGAGGAAGACAATCAAAATGGTGAAAGGTCTAGAAACCATGCCCTAAGAGGAGCAGCTTAGAGAGCTGGGTATGTTTAGCCTGGGGGTTAAAGAATCACATGATAGCCAAGTTTAAATATTTGAAGGGATGTCATATTGAGAGGATGGAGCAAGCTTGTTTTTTGCATCTCCAGAGACTATGACACAGATCAGTGGATTCAAACTACAGGAAAAGAGATTCCACCTCAATATTAGGAAGTAATAGTAGTAAATGGTAGTAAAAGCTATTCGACAGTGGGATATACTGCCTTGGAGTTTGGCAAAGTTCCTTTCTTAGGAGGTTTTTAAACAGAGGCTGAATGGCCATCTGTCAGGAGTGCTTTGATTATGTCTTCCTTGGACCAGATGGCCATTGTGTTCTCTTCCAACTCTGTGGTTCTATGATTTTATATGATTCTATGATTGCTGCTGGCAGATGTTGCAGACTGCTCTGAACTCACTAAATATCCTGTACAAGACAAATAAAATATCTTCTTTCTGAACTCATATCTGTGAAACTTTGTAATGCAAAATATTCATTTCTCTAAATTTTAATATAAAGTTAGACATTAGAGACAGGATTTTAAAAATATAGATACTAAGGCTGACTTGAAATATCTCTCAAAGCTTCAGTAATTTTTAAACATGTTTCTAGGTATTCCTTCTTGCGGGGAGAAAAAGGAAAAAAAGCAAAACATCAAATTATCTCATTTCCATTGATCCAACAGATTTATCCAGGGAAGGAGAAAGTTTCATTGGAAAACTCAGGTAAGACTTGCTGGTACAAAATTAATAAATTAACAAATAAATATTTGAAGCTTCCTTATGTTGTCAAATCATTTACTTTAAGTAGTAGCAGTGCTATGAGATATTTGGCAGAAGCCTTTTCATATTGCTTGAACTGACGGTGTCAGGGATTGAATTGGATGATTTCTGTAATTAAAGCATGTGGTTTACCATTTAGTTATGGCCATTCATGAAATGTTCACTGATGTACTAGTCTTGCCGAAGTGTGTGTGTGTGTGTGTGTGTAGTAGTAGTAGTAGTAGTAGTAGTCTGCCATGATAGATTGCATGACTTTATTCTGTACCACCGTAGCCATGTCTGATTTTAGTCTGAGTGTGTTGTGCTTTTCCTGCATTTTGTGGCTTTTGTTATGTCTTCTTTGTATGATAGTTCGTATTTTTATTGCAAATCATAACCTGATGGTTAGACAGTCTGAACAAGTTGGGCTATCTTCTCCATACTTGTGTGGGTGAAAAATGGCATGACTTTAGCATCAGACAAAGGAGGTGGATGGACTTACAGTCAGCCCTCCACATTTGCGGCTTTGACTTTTGAAGATTTGATTGTTTGGATTCGATTAATATGTTTTCTCTAGGCCCTTCACAGCACATCTCTGTTGTAAATTGATCATAGAGTTGTGCTGAAGGAGTTAACTAGAGAAAACATTTTTCTGGGCGTTTGTAGGTCTATGTGATTCTATGTGTGATTCTGTGATCAGCGTCTGGTAGATGTTGACCATTGGGCTGCACTGGAAGACCTAAAGATTCCCAGAGATAAGTTCTCTCAAGTTACATGGATTTCTAATTGGTTGACTGGCCGAACCCAAAGGGTGCTCAGCGATGGCTCCTTTTCATCCTGGAGAGAAGTGACCAGTGGGGTCCCACAGGGCTCTGTCGCAGGCCCAGTGTTATTCAACATCTTTATCAATGACTTACATGACAGAATTAGGGGTATACTTATCAACTTTTCAAATGACACCAAATTAGGAGGAATATCTAATACTCCAGAGGACAGGATCAAAATTCAAAATGACCTGAATAGACTAGAAAGCAGGGCCAAAGCTAACAAAATGAACTTCAACACAGAGAAATGTAAAATACTGCACATAGGGCAGAAAAATTAAATGCACAGATATAGGATGGGGGACACCTGGCTGAACGAGACTACATGTGAAAGGGATCTAGGAGTTCAAGTAGCCCACAAGTTAAACATGAGTCAACAGTGTGATGCAGCAGCTAAAAAGGCCAATGCGGTTTTAGGCTGCATCAGTAAAAGTATAGTGTCTAGATCAAGAGAAGTAATAGTGCCACCGTATTCTGCTTTGGTCAGGCCCCACCTGGAATACTGTGTCCAGTTTTGGGCACCACAATTCAAAAAGGACATTGAGAAACTGGAGTGTGTCCAAAGGAGGGCAACTAAAATGGTGAAGGGTCTGGAAACCATGTCCTATGAGGAACGACTTAGGGAGCTGGGGATGTTTAGCCCGGAGAAAAGAAGGTTAAGAGGTGATATGATAGCCCTGCTTAAATATTTGAAGGGATGTCATATTGAGGAGGGAGCAAGCTTGTTTTCTGCTGCTCCAGAGAACAGGACCCGGAACAATGGATGCAAGCTATAGGAAAAGAGATTCCACCTCAACATTAGGAGGAACTTCCTGACAGTAAGGGCTGTTCGACAGTGGAACACACTCCCACGGAGTGTAGTGGAGTCTCCTTCTTTGGAGGTCTTTAAGCAGAGGCTGGATGGCCCTCTGCCCGGTATGCTTTGATTGAGATTTCCTGCATGGCAGGGGGTTGGACTGGATGGCCCTTGTGGTCTCTTCCAACTCTATGATTCTATGATTCTAAGTTATTTTATTTGTGGTTTTTCCACTTTCACAGAGGTCCTTTGCCCCTAACCCCAGAGAATGTGGAGGGCCCACTGCACATGTGATACAGACTTTGGATGAGAAGAATAATTAAATGACAGTTGTATTCCAAGAGAAAGGAAATCTTCTATGTGATTTGTATTCCTTAATCCTAGATCAAACCTTATGGGAACTAAATTTACCGTCTACGATCATGGGGTTAGTCCGATCAAAGCACAGGGGCTGGTGGAAAAAGCCCACACTCGACATGAGATGGCTGCTATTTGCTATGTAAGTGACTTACTAATGGTGGCTGGGGACAGAGGGAGGTGGTAGAAGTTTTTATAGCATGCAGACTTATACTAGAGGGGAGTGTAAATTGGAAAGGAAGGAAGTAGGAGAAGTAGTGGCGCAGTGGTTAAATGCCTGTACTGCAGCCATTCACTCGAAACCACAAGGTTGCGAGTTCAAAGACAGCAAAAGGGCCCAAGCTCGACTCAGGCTTGCATTTCCGGGTCGCTAAAATGAGTACCCAGAATTGTTGGGGGCAAATTAGCTTCTTGCTAATTATGCTTACTTGCTGTACACCGCTATGATCTCTGGAATAGCGGTTATATAATAAAACAAAATTATTATTATTAATTATTAGTGAAAAGTTCTTACAGCCACAGCCATTATGAAATCCTGTTTGGACAGAAACCAAAATGTGGTAAAATGTTCTTCACTCTACATGTAAACTAGAAAAAATGTTTCTTAGTTATCTTTTTCCTAGACCTGTTACAGACAGCCAAATAAAGCTGCTTCGAGTCACAGTGGAGGTATGGTGTTTCAATGATGCCTGTGTCCTAAGAGTCCAGAGTCACACCCAAAGCCATGCTCCACCTAAGGACTGGAGCGTGGCTTTGGTGGGTTCTGGACTCTTAGGACGCATGTATCATTGAAACACCATACCTCCACTGTGACTCGAAGCAGCTTTATTTTGGCTGTCTGTAACAGGCCCTAGATCTTTTTTTGTTACAACAGTTTCTGTCCTGTCTTCGTACACTTTTCTAGTCAAGATGGCTCAGATAAAAGTGATATGTAAATAAATACCAAAAATAAAATAGCAGTTTAAAAAAACCACATATTGCAATAAAACAAGGGGAGATCAAGGCTGCTACCCACTGCAGAATTCATGCAGTCTGACACCACTTTAACTATCATGGCCCCATCCTATGGAATCCTGGCATTTGTAGTTTGTTGTGACACCAGAGCTCTCTGACACAGAAGGCTAAATATCTCACAATACAAAAGATCCCAGAATTGCATGACATGGAACTGCCATGGCAGTTAAAATGTTGTCAAACTGCATTAATTCTGCAGTGTAATTGCAACAGTGTAGTTGTACTACTTGCTGTTGAAACAACCGAGAAGGTCCAGTTCCTTCTGCCAACTACCTCATCAAATAAGGAACATAAAAGAGAGGCTCTGAATGAGAGTTTGGGGCAAATTTGTACATGGGAAAGTGAATTCCAAAGAAAATGTACCTCAAGGTAACAGAACCTTGCCTAAATGAGATGGTTAGAGCGGTGCTGATTAAGGTATCTGATCTGGGGGACTGGCAGAGTGTTTTTTCCCAGTGTGCCAGGAATCGACACCTGTCATGGCCAGCCAAGAGCAGGTCTCAGAGGATGAGGAAGAGGATGTGGCTCCTCCAGTGCAAGGGGAAATTGAGGCTACACCAGGTTCTAATCCTGCTCTGCCAGATCCCAGCCCTGATCTCCCAGCCCCAGAGGAGGAGGCTCAGCCAGGTCCTAGTGCTGGTGGGATTCCTCTTGTGGTACAGCAGCCTAGTGGTGACTCTGGGGAGGAACCATGCCTGGAGGTTCCTTCCTTTAGACAACGCAGGGCTGAGAGTGCTTGCATGCGTAGATCCAGGAGGACTGCGGAGAGGCAATTAGCAAATCAGCCTCAGCTGGCATGGGGGAGAACGTCTCCTACTTAATGAGCAGGAAGACGCCAACTCAGTGCCAGAGTTTATCGCAGTATCCTTCTGGATGATTACTGTCAGCACTGGCTCCTTGCTTCCTTGAACCCTTGTTTGCCTTGGACCCTTGACTTTGGAACGGACTGGACTCTTGATACCTTCTGGCTGCCCTGACCTTGGACCGAACTGACTTCTGTGGACTCTGGAATCCTGACCCTGGCTTTGTTGTTGATGTGCTTCTTGTGGACTAACCAAAAGTTCTGTAGCCTGCCTGTTAGCTCCTTTCTTGCTACAACACCCTTATAAGCGTTTGTTTGGACTTGTGCTGGCCGTAGTCCAGGACAGCACCATATTTGTGCCCATTGACTGCAACTGTTTTTTACCTGGAAATTTGCCACAGACCAACAGTAAATAGGTTGCTGTCAATGTGTTTGAGGACATGTATTAAAATACCTTACCTGGCCATCTGTTCTTTGTTACAGATCTTTTGCTTTACTTTTGTTCTACTTTTGGTTATAATATAATCTTGTAATTAATAAAACTGGTTATTTCGAAATAAAAATACAACTTGGACTTCTTCTTCGTGGTCTCTGCGAATCATACAAATGGGTTTTACTGCGCCTGCGCAGTGCTGCTCGGAACCTACTGGAATCACTGCGCAGAGTTTACTCTGCAACATATTCAAACTTTTTGGCGGTAACTCCACCCACCCGTTATAAGGCCCCTGCCTTCCCGCTCTTTCCCCAGTTCCTTTTTTCCACCGCGCTAGCTGCTTCAGGGAACTTTCGCTTGCTTCGCTTGCTTGGAATCACTTTCGTTTTTTGACCTCGGACTGTATTCTTGACCATTCTTTGTCTCCCGCCCCTGGTAACTTCGATCTTCGGACTGTTGACCTCGCTTACGGATTCTCCTCTGGCTTTGACGACTCTGAAAATGCCTGCACCCTTCAAGAAGTGCGACATTTGTGGGGGCAAGGTGCCCGTCCAGGACCTACACTCCTCCTGCCTGTTGTGCCTCGGCAAGAACCATGATACCAAGGCCTGCCTGCTCTGCAGATCCCTCTCGTCTCAGGCCCGGAAAAACCGTGAGTCCCGGCTAACTTCGGCGATTGCCCTCGGCAAGGTGCAAGAGGGAGGTTCGCGGTCATCCTCTGTCCCGCCTTCCGCGCCCCCCGCTTCATCGTTTCGGGCTAGTATGTCCAGTGTTACATCTGGGAGAGCCGCCGTTCCCAGCGTGGTGTGTGTCCCGCCCGGGACAATCCCCTCCACCACCTCCGATGTGGCCCGTGGCTCGAAACCGCCCAGCGCCACCGACGAACCCTCCAAGCGCCCCCATAAGTCTTCGGGGACTGAGGGTACCGAGCCGGCCTCCAAACTGACGAGGAGATCGGAGGGCTCGCATTCTAAGAAGGCTACCAAGCCGGAGGTCCATCTCGCCTCGCCTTCGTCATCCAAGGCATCTAAGGCATCTCGCCACGCTCCGAAGCCTCAGGAGCTGGCTGTCCCTTCGGGAGGGACAAGGTCTCCAAGACCTTCCTCGTCGGCAGCGGCTGCTGTCCTCCTAGACCTCCCGGACAATCCTTTCTTCCCAACAGAGGAAGTTCCCAGACCTGGGAATAAGAGGCACCATGACAAGTCGGGTTGTGATCCTGCCCCAAAGAAGTCCAAGTCTTCCAAGGATCGGCCCACCACCAACCCACCTAAGACGAAGGACAAGAAGCGTTCCCCTTCCAAACAGGCCTGCGCTTCCACTTCGGCAGCCCCATGCGATCCGGAGCCTACGCCGGAGGGTTGACGGACTCCGGTACCGGACACGCCACCGCCTCAGCCCACCATGGACTTTGTCCACGGGACGGAAGACACCGTTCTTCACCGGTCGCCTTCCCACTCTGGGACCGACAACGACGAGGATCAGCCCCGCAGGCATGGGATACCGGACCTGTTCCTCGACACGCAATCTGGCCGGTATTATTTGTCGATTTCGGAGGACAGAGCGATGAAGGAGTTCACCAGGCTGAACCCCCATCCTGCAGACCAAGGCACCTCGTCCAGATCGGTCCCGACCGTATCTGTCTACGAGAGATCGCCATCTCCACCTCACAGGCGCTCGCAATCCTCGACTGACCTCATCCCAGCCCGTCCGAGATCCCAGGTCAGGGTGATGGACCCCCTCTCCTCCGACTTGGACTCCGACGAGGAGCCTTTGCTTCAGTCTGAAGCACCTTCCGATGAAGACGTCCTCTCGGTTTCGGCCTCACCTCAGAGGATGCATAATCCTCAGCCGTCTTCCCTGTCGGACGACGTCCAGTCCTTCACCGAACATGTCGTTAAGATGGCGAGGGCTCTCGACATCGAGCTCACTTCCCCGGACGACGACGCTGAGGACCCGGTAGAGCGTCGGGTGCATGGACGAGTGCCTACTCCACCTTGTCTGCCTCTCCTTCCGTCGCTTCAGACCATCGTCAAGAGGTCCTGGGACTCCCCGGCCACCCTGTCGGCGTCCTTCCGCAAAGTAGAGTCACTTTACAGAGTCGCCCCGGCGAGTTGTCCCTGGTTGGCAGACCACCCCAGGCCGAACTCTGTGATTGTGGAGGGGGCCCAGAATAGCTTCATTCCCAAGCAGGCGACCTCCCCTGTCGACCGGGAGGCGAAAAAAGTTGACGGACTGGCCAAGAAGGCCTACTCGGCAGCGGCACTTACGGTGAAGGCCGTCAATTACACCGCCTGCATGGGGGCCTACATCCAGACCCTCATGGAACGGATCTCCCCCCTCATCCCGGACGTTCCGGATGATATCCAGAGGCAGCTGGTGGAGGTCAGAGACGAGACTCATTCCATTGGGAGTTGGCTCATCACCACTTCCAGGAACATGGCAGACTGCGCAGGGAGGGCCATGTCCGCATCCATGGCACTCAGACGCCACGCCTGGTTGAGGGTCTCGGACCTCAACCCTACGGTCAGGGCGGCCATCGAGGACATGCCGCTCGACGGGACCGGGCTCTTCCATGCCGAGACCGACGACCGCCTGAACAGGAAGTTCAGGATGAAGGCGGTGGTGAAGAAGCATGGCATGTCCTCGACACCGGCTTCTCCATTTCGAAAGCGTCAGCGCACGTGGCAGCCGCAAGGTCAGTCACAGGGGACCTTCTCCCGGGATCGGCAGTCCCAGCAACAGGGCTCCAAGAAGACACCGCTTCCCCTCGCAGTCTTCCTCCTCCTCTGGCCGTCGCAAACTTCCCGCTCGGTACCGCAAGTCCCGCCAGCAGGACACCGACCCGGAAGAAGAGAACCTGAAGGGACGCAGCGCGCTTCGTCCCTCCTGCACCCTCTACTTCCTGGACATTTGAGGCCCTTGTTAACACCTGGGCCTCTGTAACATCGGACTCGTGGGTTCTCAACATCGTCCGTAGGGGTTTGCCCTCGAGTTCCAAGAGCTCCCTCCAACTGGACCTTCATGTCCACTCCCCCTCGGGACACCCTTCTCGACCGAAGTGCGCGCCTTGCTTGGTAAAGGGGCAATCTCCCCTTTACCGCCCCGACCAATGTCCCCGGGCCTTTTTCTCCAGGTACTTCACGGTACCGAAAGCGGTGGGGGCATCAGGGCCCATCCTGGACTTGAGACAATTGAACTTGTTCCTTGACTACCGCCGTTTTCGAATGGTAACCTTGGCTTCCATTCTACCTCTGCTCCCACCAGGGTTGTGGTTGCGGACCGTCGACCTGAAGGACGCCTACTTCCACATCGGGATTCGAGAAATCCCACCGGAGATTTCCTCGCCTTCGCTGTCGGCTCCACCTCGTACCATTACAAACGTTCTTCCCTTCGGCTTGGCCACGGCTCCAAGGGTCTTCACGAAGTGCATGGCACGGTGGGGCATACCTTCATCAAAGGGCTTCATGGTCTTTTCCCTACCTGGACGACTGGCTGTTTGCAGCCGAATCCCAAGGCGAGCTGCAGGAGGTAGTCTCATTCGCCTTGCGCCTTTTGGACTCCCTCGGGCTGGTCGTCAACAGGGAAAAGTCCACTTCACACCGACCAGGCAGGTCAAGTTCATCGGGGCCCATCCTCGACTCCGAAAGTTGCTCAGCCTTCCTCCCGCCGGACCGGTTTCAAGGCCCTGACACGTCCCTCAGGCCGTGCATCTCCCACAGAAGGGTGAGAGCCAGAGACGTCCAAGTCGCCCTAGGCCACATGGCATCGACGACATTCGTCACCCCTTGGGAAGACTTCGTCTTCGGCCTCTTCAATCCTGGTTCCTCTCGGTCTTCTCTCCGTTAGACGACCCCCCGTCCAAGTGGCTTACGGTACCAAGACCGGTAGCCGCCTCCCTCAGTGGTGGTTCGACAGCCACACCATGTCTGCACCGGTGCCCTTCCATTCCCCCAATCACAACTGCTCTGACAACCGATGCATCCCTGGAGGGATGGGGTGCTCACCTGCTCGACTTGGTCATCAAAGACAGGTGGTCCACACAAGACAAGCTCCTCCACATCACGCTTTGGAGTGCTGGCAGTGGAAAAGCATTGAGGGCGTTCGAGTTTGCCGTCACAGGAAAGGTGGTCCTCCTGAGGACGGACAACACCACCGTGATGTTTACATCAAACAAACAAGGTGGTACCAGGTCCCAGGACCCTGCTCGACCTCACGCTCCGCATCTGGGACTGGTGCATCCAAACGACACGTCCTCCTCCAGGCGATTCACCTTCCCGGGGAGGACAACGAGCTGGCAGATCGCCTCAGCAGATTCCATCGGTGTGCCACGAGTGGAGGCTCCATCCGAGACGGTCAGCGACCTCTTCGACCGGTGGGGAACCCCCGGATCGACCTCTTCGCGACCAAATGGAACAGCCATGCCCCCAGTTCTGCTCCAGGAGCGAATGGACGGATCCCTTGGAGACGCATTCGCCTTCCTCTGGACGGGGGGCTCCTCTACGCCTTCCTCCGTTCCCTTCATCATCAGAGTGGTGTCCAAGATCACAACGGACCGTCGCATGCGATCTTGATCACCCCGTGGTGGCCGAGACAGCCCTGGCTTGCATCCCTTCTTCACCTCTCCAGGAGATGCTTCCTCCGTCTCGACCCTTGCCCGACCTGCTGTCGATCCAGGACGGACGGATTTCTCCACCCGGACATCGAGATCCTGCCGCTGGTAGCTTGGAGGATACAGCCCTGACTGCTTTGCCGGAACCGGGCGGACGGTGATCCTGGCTGCGAGGAACCTTCCACCCAGCGATCTTATGCCCTGAAATGGAGGAGGTTTAGCCTTTTCTGACCGAAAGGGCTTATCTCCTGCTCAGGTGTCCACTCCGGTGGTGCTGGGTTTTTGATGGCCATTTTGGATGAGGGGCTGTCCTCACAATCCATCAAATGCTACTTGTCTGCCATTTGTGCCAATAACAGTTGTGGGGGAGGTTTTTTCTTCAAAGACCCTTTGGTGAAAGGGTTCCTGGAAGGGTTGTGCCAATGTATCCTCCTGTGTCGGTACCTACACCGGCTTGGAGTTTGGAGACGGTACTGTCCGCCCTCCAATCCAAGCCTTTTGAACGATGGCCACAGCGGACTTGAGGACTATTGACTTGGAAAACCGCTTTTCTTGTGGCCATCACCTCTGCCCGCCGTGGCGGGCGAACTCTTGTGCTTTACAGAGGGACCAGCCCTTCTTGAGGTTCCACAGGACAAGGTGGTCCTCCGTCGGGACATTACCTTCTTGCCGAAGGTTGTGTCTGCTTTCCACATGTGCCAAGACATTGTGTTGCCCCCTCTCGCATCCAACCCGACGTGGATGAGGAGCGACGCCTACATCTCTTGATGTCAGGAGAGCACTGGCGTTTTATTTGGACAGAAATGCTGCCTCCAGCGGTCTGAGAGACTTTTCCAATGCTACTCGGAACCGAAGAAAAGGGTTGCCTGTTTCTGTGCAGAGGCTTTCCAAATGGGTGGCTGGTACCATCCACCTTGCTAGGAACTGTTGGGCAAACCTCTCCCCGGGCAGGGTTCGGTCCCATTCCACAAGGGCAATGGCAGCATCCTCTGCATTCCTGTCGGGGATTCCCTTGGAGGATGTCTGCAAGGCTGCTGTCTGTCCAACCTTTAACTTCATCAAGCATTATAGGTTGGACACCAGGGCCATCCGAGACGCAGCTTTCGGGAAGGCTGTGTTGGTTTCAGGGTTGCATTGATTGCATACTGATCGTTGTTTTTGATTTATGTACCAGTTGACGCTATTTACATTCTGTTCTATGTGGGCTTACACAATTTTTATGGGACGGTCTTGCCTGACCTCTTGTTCCCTATTCAGGTTTAGCAATGTTATTGCTATGTTTGGTCTGTGCATGAACAAAAGACTGACTCTTTTTATTGTTCAAGGTGTTTATTGTTGTTAATAATATACCTTTGGTTTACCATAGCTTTGGTTTCAGGACACCTCCCTCCGCCCATACCTAAGCTTGTCAGTTAAACCCATTTGTATGATTCGCCGAGACCACGAAGAAGAAGGACAGGTTGCTTACCTGTAACGGTATTTCTTCGAGTGGTCATCTGCGATACATACAAATCCCACCCGTCCATCCCCTCAGTGTCCTGCTCTCATTGGCTCTTTCCATCGCCTGCTTGGCGGAAAAATGCGGAACTGGGGAAAGAGCGGGAAGGCAGGGGCCTTATAACGGGTGGGCGGAGTTACCGCCAAAAGTTTCAATATGTTGCAGAGTAAACTCTGCCCGTGATTCCAGTAGGTTCCGAGCAGCACTGCGCAGGCCGCAGTAAAACCCATTTGTATGTATTCGAGATGACACAGATCGAGAATCAACTGAGGTCGTGTGAGAATAACGTTACAGGTAAGCAACCTGTCCTTTTCTGCTTATAATAATCGGTTTACATGGAATGCTCACATTGAGGGGATATCCACACAGGCCAAAGGCTCATATTCCCCCCCCCCCGTCTTGCATCATTGTGTTTTGGAGACATAGGCCAGGGGTAGGCAATCTTTTTGAGCGGGGGCCGGGTTGCTGTCCCTCCGACACTGGGGGGCCGAAGCAAAAAAAAAAAAATTAAATAATTTTTTTAAAAACTCAATATATAAATAAAGTAGGACACAAAATTTTGTAAAATTTTCAAATGGAAGACACCTTTTTTAAAAAAATGGAGGACACGCGAAAAAATTTGCTGATTTTTAAAAAAAGTTAATATAAATGCATGTTTCTGAGGCTTCTATAGACAATTGCCCCCCAAAGGCCCCGGCGGCAATCGGCGGCAGGACCGGGCTGGGGCCGGTCCCAAGGCCTTGCCGGGCCGCATCCGGCCCGCGGGCCGCAGGTTGCCTACCCCTGACATAGGCCAATATCCCCATGCCAGGATCTGGTAGATTGAATGGTGATCTGGCAGTCCTGGTCTGATTTAATTGCAAAGGGGTCTTAGTGCAGGTCAGAATGGCTCACTGTTTGCTGCGAAGTTTCTTGGAAACTCCGTGCTGGCCCCTGACAGCCCCATCTGTACTGCACCTGTTCTCGTCTTGAAATGAAAATGAAAAAGGCTAGCATTTCTGTCCTGCCCAGCCCAGAACCTGTTAAATAGAGACAGGACATTGACAGATATGGTTTTCTATGCCAACAGTTGCTAAGATAAGAATAAAATATTGACTAGTTCTGTGAACCTGCCCCACCTTCATAAAAGACATATGCCAGGTGAGAGGGAAGGAGACTGATGTTGAAGTAACATCTTAAAGAGAGAGGGAGAAAGGGAAACAGCTGTTTTTAAATATATATATATATATACATACACACACACACATACATACCTACACATACATACTTGCGCATGCACACACACACACCTCTTGATCTGCAGGGGCTTGAGCATGTGATCTTGGTGTTATTGGCACCACACTAAAACAGATGGTAGCGATGAGATCATTGTGGTAGCAATCAGTCCTGAGAAGAAGGTAATAGGCTGGCAGTTCAGGTTGAATATTGTTAGAAGTTTGGAACTAAGACTGGAACCTGTTAAAGCATTTACTTATCAACTGGGTATATGGGTATAATAAAACTTATGAATTTTCTTGCTATTTTGTTAATTTTGACTCAGACTATCCACTTTTATCCTAAATCATGGAGTGCTCATACTTATCATAAAGAACACAAAACTAACACACATTAGTCCAGAGTGAGATAGTTTGGAAATCCAGTCATCCCAAATCCAAGGAGGGATTTTGAAGAGGGCATTGGGCCAAGGTGAGAGTGGCAGGCAGCTAAGGCTAAGAACTGCAGGGCCAGTCTTGGGAAGGCCAGTGTCATAAGCACCAAGACCATTGTTACAGGGACCAGGCAAGCTGGCTTTCTGCCTCTCCAGAGACTAGGGCACAGAGTAATGGATTCAAAGCACAGGAAATTTCACCAAAAGTTGAGGAAGAACTTTCTGATGATGATAGCTGTTTGACAGTGGAATACACTGCCTTGGAGTGTAATGAAGTTCCCTTCTTTTGAGGTTTTTAAACAGGGGCTGGATGGCCATCTGTTGGGAGTGCTTTGATTGTGTGTGTCTGCATGGCATGTGGCTGACTGGAAGGCCCTTGTGGTTTCTTCCATCTCTATGATTCTATGATTATAGATCACAATATGTTTGGGTGTTAGAAATTGCAGTCTAGATGAATCTGCAGTTCGGGTTCTTGGTCATATTAGGGCAGCCCACTAATATGACTTTTGAACATCCCTCCCCCGTATGCATTTGATTTATGACTGAATGATTTATGACTGAACTTCAAATCTTAGTTTCCTGATGAATAAACTATTCAAATCTCTTATCCTCCTCTGCTTAGGTTCTGCAGGTTCAGGACTGTGACCTCCCTGATTAAGTCCACCAACTGATATGTCATTCTACTAAAAATATGGGTTTGTGGGTGGGGAAGGTTGTGGCGGTGGTAATTGTCATATTCATATTTTAATTGTACTCTCTCTTCTTCAATTTCTCTCTTTTTTCAAAGGAAACCAATGTACTAGGATTCAAGGGGCCCAGGAAAATGTCAGTCATAATTCCAGGAATGAATCTGAATCATGAGAGAATTCCTATCAGACCACAAAATGTAAGTTTGAAATAAGTGAGAGAGAAAGCAGTGAAACCAAGAGTTATAAGGGAAAAGAATTAAGTGCCTAAGAAGGGCTAAAGAAGAGAGGCATTCATACCAGTCTTCTTGCTTACAGAGATATAAACCACAGGTTCCTAAGGCCCTATACAAACTGGCCTGAAAGGCTGGCCTGTAGGTGGATTTGGGGTGCAGTGTCCTGACGACACACACCCTGACTCCACCCTCAGGGTGCCATGATGCCATGCGCTGCTCCAGATGGCAGATGGGATCACTGGCGCTTGTGTCCAAGTGATGCAACGCCGAAGGGGCACCATACAGATGCGCCGCCACGGCTATGGCACCCTTTAGAGGGTGCAAAAAGGACCCACATTTTGCAGCTCCTTTTTGTGCCCCCCAAAAGCCGGATTGGAGCCGCATTGTGAGGTTACTGTGGCCCCAATCTGGCCAGGAAAGGGGTGGCGTCTCACCACCCCTTAGGGATGGTCTGTAGAGCCCCTAAATTCAAGAATAGAAATTATACTGTAGCGTCACCCATTTTTTGGGGGGGCGGGGACTGGGATAGTTAATAAAATAGGAAATGCCACAACGCAGCCATACCACTTTGTCTTGTTCAGCATCTTGTGAGGCACTATTTCTCCCAATGACTATTCCTTCACACTGAGTCCTGTGTCAGCTGTAAATTTTGAAACTTTGAGAAAAGGAATAGGACAATAGTGAGGTAACCAGGCAGACTGCCATAGAGTTTTACAGAGCTGATTCAAAGCAACCTGCAACAGTGTACATGTCTGAGTGTGTGTGCACACCTTCAAGTCACCTATTGACTTAAGATAACCCCATGAATTTCATAGGGTTTTCTTAAAGAATACTCATAGATAGTTTGCTATTGACTTCCTTAGAAATATAGCTTACAACACCTGGGATTCCTTGGCAGTCTCCCATCCAAGTATTGTTGGCTGATCCTTCTTAGCTTCCAGGATCAGTCAGGATCTGGTATCTTCAGGGTATCTACACCAACTGAAATAGTAGGAGATAATAACACACAGTGATATATTCGAATGCACATATAATTTCTAAGGTAGAGTTCTTGCTGTCTAGGCCTGGAGGATTGGAGCCAGACCTCGAGAGCTGCAAATCTAAATCGAACTGAAGCATCTATGAATACAGGTTGAGTATCCTTTATCCGAAGCATAGTGTCTACCTGTACTATAAATAATAATAAATAAAAGATTTATTTATATACCGCCCTTCGAAACATCAGGGCGGTTTACAACAATATACAATAGTTCTATTACAACAAAATACAAAGTACAAGGTTATACAATATACAACAATACAGTTATAACAAAATACAAAATTATACAAGAGTAATTACAAGAAAATACAAAACAGTGCAAACCCGCCCTCCATACAGCAAAAACCCAGAATAAACATCCATAACAATACATAAATCAAGAAAATAAAACTCTAAAAACCATACTATAGCTGGATGGCAATATACATCATCGAGGGGGCTAGAATGACATTGGTGCTCATGGGAAAAACACAATCCATGAGCATATATACCTCATACACAGACAATGTAAGAAAACTGCAGCAGAGTAAGACTACTTTCCAAGTCAAGCCTCTGTTGCAGACACAGCTAATAGGACCCTGCCCCCCCCCGTCCCCTGCAGCCATGCGCAGTTGCGCAGGTGTGGCTGTGAGTCCGTTGGCGGCGAGTCCTGGGTGGGAGCGCAGCTGTGCGGGTGGATTCCTCTCCCAGGCAGCCGCTCCGGCAACAGCGGCAACAAACACAGTCCCTCGGGGCCTTAGAGGGGGCAGGATGGGGAGGTTTCCCAGCGAGCTGGGTTTTATGGCGTGCCCCTGCCACTGACACGCCCCTCCCCGGCTCCCCCTCAGGTGTTCCTGGTCTCCCTCGGTCCTGGCAGCGCCGCTGTGAGTCCGTTGGCGGCGAGTCCTGGGTGGGAGCGCAGCTGTGCGGGTGGATTCCTCTCCCAGGCAGCCGCTCCGGCAACAGCGGCAACAAACACTGTCCCTCGGGGCCTTAGAGGGGTACTGTATTTGTGAGGCTGGGGAGGTGTGAGGCTGGAGGGAGATACAAGGATCTGTGAAATAGTGGGAGATGTGGATTCATGCTGAGGACTACACTTGGATTCCCACCATTTCACAGATTCTCTGTTTGTCTCCAGCCTTGTGTCTTTTTGCTGCCAGCCACTTGCTTCTGGCTTTGGGGTAGCAGTTGCAGCACTCCTGCTCATTTGTCTCTCTCCATCTTTGTGTCTCTATCCAGCCTCATGTCTTGTTTATTTGCTACGTGTGTTTTGTATGATGTGTGAGACTGGAGAGAGATTGAAGATCTGGGAGACAGACAAGCAGAGGTGTTGCAGCCTGTGTCTTTAAGGCAGAAATGAGTGGCTAGCAGTAAAAAATTCCAGGTTTTGGGAAGTTTTCAGATTTCCAGATTAGGGGTGATCAACCTGTAATAGCAATTCATTAGAAGAAAAATAACACCACCCCACTTTCCTGTCTCATAAAAAATATGGCAAATTATAAGCAGCTTGCATATAGAATCTTAGAATCGTAGAGTTGGAAGAGACCACGAGGGCCATCCAGTCCAACCCCTTGCCATGCAGGAAATCCTAATCAAAACATCCCCTACAGATGGCCATCAAGCCTCTGTTTAAAGACCTCCAGGGAAGGAGAGTCCACTACACTCCGAGGAAGAGTTTTCCACTGTCGAACAGCCCTTGCTATATAATTATACATTAATTAGGAAAGAATGATAACAAATAGTTATTGAAACTGGAATAAGAAATATGGGAACATCCAGCCATTTTTTCTCTGTGGGTGGATATGTTTCTTTGTAGATCTGATAAGTGAACACAGGGGTGTTTTTTTTAATAAAAGGGAATTGTGTATGTGAAGTTGAAGAATACCTACTTGTCGTTTTGTGGACCAAACCTGAGAGAGGTGGATACAAAATCTGTGTCTTCTTTCCCCTCCCCACCTCTTCCCCCTGCTTATTCTGTTGCACAGGAACATGAGAGTTTGCTGTCAAAATGGCAAAATAAAGATATGGAGAACCTGATTGAGTTGCACAACAAAGCCCCAGTATGGAATGATGATACCCAGTCATATGTCTTGAACTTTCATGGACGAGTCACCCAGGCTTCTGTGAAGAATTTCCAGATTGTCCATGAAAATGACCGTAAGAACTAAAGCAGGGGCTGAAGGGCCAAATTTCTAATTCAGTAGATGCCAGGGTTGAGGTGGGAAGTTTTCAGCAATCATTTCTAGATTTGATGTGGAGGAGGTGACATGTAGGAGTTGTTACTGGTGGTTTTTTTCTAAAAATATCACCGACAACTTGTCCTAGCAAGTCACATTTCCCCATCTTGCTTCCCAAAATCCTTTCACTAGCATGATAGCTGTCCTGAAGTGAGGTATCCCACACACCTGTCTAAGCCACCTTCTCTCACATGACTGTTTTCTCTTCACAAACTCTTGTCTTTAACCAAACTTAAATATCCCTTTTAACACCATCCATTCCAAACCCCCTTGATTGCAAAACATTTGCAAACTCCTTTCTGCTAAATTTTAATAGAATGGGAAGAACTCATGCTGTGAGACAGGGCAACTGTACTAAATGGCTTTGAATTGCCTGGACACAACTCAGGACTAGATGTTGGAAAAACATTTTGAGAACCTTCTGGCAGGCAACACCCCAGTTGTGTTTCAGGTTAGGATGCATCCTCTTCTTTTAACTGAAAAGCCAAAATATGAGAGAGACCATGGATCTTTTATAATAGTAAGTTTGGGTGTAAACAGAAATAAGTTGCAGATATCCTAACTTTTTTCTTCTCCCATTCTGATGTGTCCTCCCAAAGGTAAATGGCTGTATGAATAGGTATAAATACATACCTATTTTGTTACTACCTCTCAATTTAGCTTAATCACTCACATGCATTTCCACCTTGAAAACCCTGAATTCATATACTGGAGAGATGGGCAGCCATATGACAAGAAAGACAGGGAAGCTCCTGGGGATTGAGAGGCTTCTCATGAACAGAGAAGTTTTGCTTCAGGATTGTATGTAAGCAGGTTGGAAATGAGGGGTGGGGAAGAAGAAAGATGGAATAACTAGAATCTTTAACCCAGCTGGAGCATAGGCAGTGATGAGAATTAATTAGCAAAGTATGTTGAGCAACATATCTGTCACAGATAAATTGGTTGGTTCCAACTCACTACTGTCTGTGTGTGATATAACAAGTTTATGATTCTTTTTCTTTCTTTCTCTCTTTCTCTCCTTACCCCACTCCTTCAGTTGACTATATCGTGATGCAGTTTGGACGTGTTGCAGAGGACTTATTCACCTTGGACTTTAATTACCCACTGTGTGCCCTTCAGGCCTTTGCCATTGGACTCTCCAGCTTTGATAGTAAACTGGCATGTGAATGACAGATGTGTTATATCAATGCCACATTTTATTTTTATTACTGTACTAATATTTGTAAATAAAAATATACAATATAGTCAGGACATTTCCCCACATTTTGCAGCTATTGAGGGGAATTTGATCACCTGTGTTCCTTATGGTTTTTGACCTACTGAATTCAACGTTGTCTGTGCCTAAATCTAGATTGGACCCCAGAGGACTTTATTAGAAACACTTGTTCTTGCAGGTAGGTAGACTCTCTATCAAGTGTTGTCACCATTTTGACAAAAAGATAATGGTAGACGTCATAGTAACAAATCTTCTTAGAAGCTGGAGCTGAAGCATTATGAAATGTTGTGATTTTAAATTTAATGTTGATAACATAATATCTGGAAAAATATACTGTATTATAAAACCAATTGTTAGTAGTAGAAGATTTTGTTACTGACACATTGGTGTGTAGATGAGGCTTCTGTGATACTGGGAAAAAAGAAAGTTCAAAATCTAAAATAACAGCCCAAATCACTACACGTATCTTACAATTAAATAAGCGCATCATTTTGTAATACATTTGGTATCCACTGGGGATGGGTTCCACGATCTCTGTGGATAACAAAATTTGCAGATTCTCATGTCCCAATGCCACAGGAAAATGGTGCCTCTTGTATATAAAATAGCAAAATCAAGGTTTGCTTTTGGAAATTTAATTTTTTTTTTTTCCCAAGCAGTGGTTGGTTGAATCCATGGATAAAGAATCTGTAGATATGGAGGATCAACTGTAACAGTATTAAAGTCTGCAGAAATAGCAATACAGATTACTTTAGAAGGGCTATTCTGAATTTCCAGGCGTTTTATAAATCTATTTTTATACCAGCATGTTAAATATTTATATAAATATACATTCTACAGATTTTGTTGTTGTTAAGTGCCCTCGAGTCAACCCCAACTCATGGTGACCCTGTGGATGAGACATTTCCAAGGTTCCCTATCTTCCACTGCTCTTCTTAGGTCCTGTAGATTCAGACCCATGCCCTCCCTGTTTGAGTTTGTCCATCTAGCATGTGGTCTTCTTCTCTTTCTACCACCCTCTGTCTTTCCCGGCATTATTATCTTTTCTAATGAGTCATGCCTTCTCATGGTATGGTCAAAGTACGACAGCCCCAATTTGATTTTTATCCTCAGCACTTTTCTCCAGCACCACATCTCAACTGAGTTGATTTTCCTCATATCCACCTACTTCATTGTCCAGCTCTCACATCAGTACATGATGATGGAGAATACAATGGTTTGGACAGTTGTACCTTACTAATTGTGTATCTTTATTCTTTAGGATCTTGTCGAGTTCTTTCATTGTTGCCCTTCCCATTATTTGTCTTCTTATTTCTTGTCTGCAGTCTCTGTTCTGATCAATGTTTGGTCCAAGGTATGGGAATTGCTCCTATTTCAATTTCCTCATTGTCTAGGCTGAATTTATGTCATTCCATAGTCATTTTTGTTTTCTTTATGTTCAGCAGCAAGCCTGCCTTAACACTTTCTTCTTTAACTTTTCTTAGTATTTGTTCCAAGTCTTTCCCATATCAAAAGTACACATGCCACCCAAAATGAAGATTAAACAAATGGGTTGTACTGCGGCTGCGCAGTGCTGTTCAAAAAACTTCTAGAATCACTGGGCAAAGTGATTCCGCCCATCCCTTATAAGCCCCTTGCATTCCCGCTCTTTCCCCAGTTCCTTCTTTCCGCTTCTCTACCTGTGCAAAAATCACAACACCAAAGCTTGTGCTTTGTGCAAATCCCTCACCCCTCAGGCCAGAAAGAACCGCGACTCTCGGTTGATTACAGTCATCTATCAAGTTGTCCTTAAGCTTCAGGATACTGACCGTCTGGGTTCGGTGCCTGCGACTTTAGAATCGACACCAGCCGCTCCTGCGTGTGTGGCCAAGGGCACCAAGATTAAGCCTACTGCCACTGTGGTCCAGAGCTCCACAACTGAGCCAAGTACCACTGCCGAAAAGCCTTTGAAAAAGCAAGCAGCCGATGGAGCCAGTTCAAAGCTGAAGTCCTCAGAGAAGGATAAGGCTAGAACCAAAGAGTCAGGCTCTGACAAGAGTTCGGCCCAGGAGGTGAGCTCCCATAAGGACACGAGCTCGAAATCCTCCTCCGAGAAGAGGCACGCTCCCTCAGATGCGGGAGATGAATCCCCTCACGTGTTGACCAATAAGGCTAAACCTTCAGCCCACACCGAGGCCTCGGTAACGCCTGCTCATAAAAAAGCCCACTCGAAGTCGTCTGAGGACTCGTCTCGGAAGAAGACCCACCGAGAGTCTTCAGAGACTCCTCGACCTCCCAGGGACCTTGTATTTTCTCCATCTGCTTCGGTACCTCCACAAGTTGAACCGGTGCCTCCAATCCCCGCTTCTCCAGGGACCACCTCGGCACCAGCCTCGATCCCGGCATCTACCTTGCCTGCAACATTGGCTTTCCATTGCTCCGATGACGACGTTCGGTCTGCTTCTCTGTCGTCTTGGCACCGCTCTCTGACACCTGTTCCTCAGGTCCAATTACACCAGGCCCAGGTCCATCATAGGGAGGACTCGGACTGCTTTTATGACAGCGAGACCAATAGATATTTCGTCGCTGGCAGGTGGGACGAGGCCTACTCCCGTCTGTCATCTAAGCCACTGTGCCCCCAATGCAGACTTCTGTCTCCAAGGGATTACCAGCGCGATCCACTGGATCACCAGGGCTTATGACTGCTCACCGTCGAACGCGCATAGCCACCACTCCACCAATGGGTCAGATGCCTGCACTGACTTTGAGGCCACTTCTTCCGGTACCGACTCCCTCGCACCAAACTCAGGTAGCCATCGATCCCGACTCTGGATCTGACGCTGAGGTTTCTCATGCTTCTCTCGTCAATTTGGACTCTTCGAATGAGGTGGCTCCTCAATCCCCACAAGAGCTATACCAGCCCTGCTCTTCATCCCCAATGGATGATGTCCGCACCTTCTTGGAGCACATGATTAAGATAGGCAACACTTTGGAGTTGCAACTTTCTCACGTTGAGGAGGAGGGCAAGGATGCAGTGGAAAAGAGGATTCACGGCAAAGTGCTGACACCCCCTCCATCCCACTCTTGCCTTCCCTGGAGAGCATTGCAAAACGCTCATGGGACACTCCGACCTCGCTGATGTCATCATCTAGGAAGATCGAGTCCCTATACAGGATCTCACCTTACCAGTGCTCCTGGCTCACATCCCACCCGAAGCAGAATTCGGCGATCGTCAAGGGTTCCCAGCAGGCATTCACCCCAAAGATGTCAACCATGAGGCCAAAAAGATTGACAGCCTGGCCAAAAAGGCCTATTCTGCCTCGGTGTTGGGCTTGAAGGTGGCTAACTACAACACATGCATGGGGGCCTACATCCAGTGCCTCATGGAGAAGATTTTGCCAGTCATCCTTGATGTTCCTGACAACTACCAGCAGGTCCTCACGGAAATTAGGGATGAAGCCCACTCTATTGGTGGCTGGCTCATCACCTCGGCCCAGCACTCCACGGACTGCTCGGTGAAATCCATGGCGGCTTCCATCACGCTCAGGAGGCATGCCTGGCTCCGTTCCTCCGACCTCAATCCCGGCCCCAAATCTATGGTTGAGGACATGGCCTTCGACGATTGTGGCTTGTTTAACAAGGAGACTGATGAGTGGCTCAGTTACAAGTACCGGATGAAGGCCGCGGCCAGGAAGCACGGTATGTCTACCCCTTCCCAGCCTCCCTTCAAGAAATGCTATCGGCAGTGGCAGGGCCAAGATCAGAGGCCATTCCAGCAGGCCGTTCCAACAACAAGAGCAGCAAAGACAGCACTACCCTTCTTCTCAGTTCTCAACTTCTTCTGGCCGTCGCCAGGCTCCTGCTCGGTACCGTAAGAGCTGCCGTCAGGATAATGATCAGGGGAAAAAGAGGACCTGAAGGTTTTCTGCGTGCTCTGTCCTCCCACCTTCCACCTTCCTGGATAGATAGTTCGGCCTCCGAGGGAGAGAGCAGGCTGGCCCAGTACCATCAGGGGCTAGCCTGAAGAAGAAGAGCCCTCCCTCCGGTCCATCTGCCTTGGTCCAGGCCTCAGAGGGAGAGAAGAATGCTGGACCTGATTCCCTCCCCCCCTCACCATTCCCTTCTCCTTTTGTGTCGTGTCTTTTAGATTGTAAGCCTGTGGGCAGGGAACTGTCTGTTATCCTCTCTATTGTAAACCGCTCGGATTCCCAGTGATTGGGCGGTATATAAATAAAACCTATTATTATTATTATTATTATTATTATTATTATTATTATTATTAGACTTAGGCCCTTTTATAACACCTGGGCCTCTATCACCTCCGACTCTTGGGTTCTAGACATTTTCTACAGGGGATATGCCCTCGAGTTCAAAGAGCTCCCTCCAACTGGAGCTGTTGTTTCCACCACCCCCTCAGACACCCTTCTCGATGAAGTAAGCACTCTTTTGTCCAAGGGCGCTATCTCACCCATTGACTCTGATGAGGCCCCTAGATGCTTCTTCTCCAAATACTTCATGGTGCCTAAAGCTGATGGGGGCATAAGACCGATCCTCGATCTAAGATCTCTCAATGCTTTTTTGTCATACTGTCGGTTCTGTATGGTAACTCTGGCTTCTATCTTGCCCTTGTTGCACCAGGGACTGTGGTTTGTGACCATCGATTTGAAGGACACATTTCCACATGGGGATTCGAGAGAGTCACCGGAGGTTCCTGGCCTTTGCTGTCAGTACCGACATGTACCACTACAATGTCCTTCCCTTCAGCCTCTCCACAGCCCCAAGGGTCTTCACCAAGTGTATGGCCCTAGTCGTGGCATACCTCCACCAGCAGGGCTCCAGGGTCTTCCCCTACCTGGACGACTGGCTCCTTGCAGCACCTTCCGTGAAAGAGCTCCAAAGAGATGTCAAGTTCACTTTGTCGCTCCTGTCCTCCCTCGGGCTCGTGGTCAATCTGGAGAAGTCACATCTCACTCCATCCCAACAAATCAAATTCATAGGCACCATTCTCAACTCTGAAGATTGCGTCGCCTATCTCCATCGGGACCGTTTCCTTGCTCTCTGCTCCTCCGTCAGGACCTGTCAAGCACACAGACGGGTGAGGGCCAGGGATGTCCAGGTGGCCCTAGGTCACATGGCTTCAACGATGTTTGTGACCCCATGGTCAAGACTTCAGTTTCGACCATTCCAGTTGTGATTCTTGTCAGTGTTCGAAGCCATGGAGGACCAGCCTTCCAAGTGGCTCACCATTCTGAGGCCAGCCACCTGCTCTCTTCAGTGGTGGCTCGACTCCCACAACGTCTGCGTCGGCATGCCTTTTTCGCCTCCTCAGCCCGAGGTCACCCTGACCATGGACGCCTGCATGGAAGGTTGGGGAGCCCACATGTCAGGACTACTGGTCAAGGACAAGTGGTCCCTGGACAAGCAATCTCTCCACATCAACACTCTCGAGATGCTGGAGGTGGGGAAGGCCCTGAGAGCATTCGAGACCAGCCTCTCTGGAAAGGTAGTTCAGTTATTGACAGACAACATCACTGTCATGTACTACCTGAACAAGCAGGGTGGCACCAGATCTCGAACCTTGCTGGACATCACGCTCTGGATCTGGGACTGGTGCATCCCCAGGCGGATTCTCCTCCAAGCGATCCACTTGCCAGGGGAGGAGAACGAGTTGGCCAACCAGCTCAGCATGTCTTCCACCATCTGCCATGAGTGGAGGCTCCGTCCCGAGACAGTCACTGACCTCTTCAGTCAGTGGGGAACTCCCCGGGTCGACCTCTTCGCGACCGCTCGCAACAGCCATTGTCCCCAGTTCTGCTCCCGGGCGCGCAACAAGAACTCCCTTGGAGATGTGTTCAGCTTCGCTTGGTCAGGAGAGATGCTTTACGCCTTCCCTTCGTTCCCACTGATCACCAGGGTGGTGTCAAAGATGACAGCGGACCGCTCGAATGCCATCCTGATCACTCCTTGGTGGCTGAGACAGCCATGGTTTCCGTCCCTACTGCACCTCTCCAAGAGACACTTCCTCTGGCTCGAGTTCCGTCCTGACCTCCTCACCCTCCAGAAGGGCCAGGTTCAGCACCCGGACATTGAGAGCTTGCTTGGAGGCTCCGTCCCTAGCCTCGCTACCTCCTTCGGTACGGATAGTGATTTTGGCTGCTCAGAAACCGGCTACCCAGAAGTCCTACGCTTCCGAGTGGAAGAAATTTCTTCTGTTCCTCTCTGAGAGGCCTCTCTCCAGCCCAGGTGACAACACCAGTGGTGCTGGAGTTCCTGATGTCACTTTTGGATTCGAGGCTGTGCCTCACATCCATTAAGTGCTACCTTTCTGCCATCTGTTCCCATTTCTAGTTTGATGGAAAACCATCTTTTTTCAGGGACCCTCTTGTGAAGAGTTTCCTGAAAGGTTGTTGCAATCTTCACCCAACCTTCCAAGTCAAGAGTCTCAAGTCTGTTGTGGCCATGGGTTCAAAGGGCTTGGACTGAAAAGCAGACAGCACAGCGTCCAAGCTCCAAGCCGGTGTCAGTACCGTGACCGGGGGTACTGACACCGGCTTGGACGCTGTGCTGTCTGCTTTACAATCCAAGCCCTTTGAACCCATGGCCACAACAGACTTGAGACTCTTGACTTGGAAGACTGTTTTCCTTGTGGCTATCACCTCTGCCCACCATGCGGGCGAACTCTGTGCCCTGCGGAGGGACCAGCCTTTTCTTAGGTTTCATAAGGATAAGGTTGTCCTCTGCACAGACATTACCTTCCTGCCTAAGGTGGTGTCGGCCCTTCACATGTGTCAAGACATTTTTCTACCTACCCTGGCTTCGAACCCGACCGCTGTGGCCTTCTATTTGGACAGAACTGAGGGTTCGAGCCATTCCGAGCGACTTTTCCAATGCTACTCGGAACCGGAAAAGAGACTGCTTGTGACTGCGCAGAGGCTTTCCAAATGGGTGGCTGGTACCAGCCACCTCTGCTATGAACTGTTGGGCAGACCACTCCCGGCCAGGGTTCGGTCCCATGCAACTAGGGCAGTAGCGGCATCCTTCACATTTTTGACTGGGGTCCCTTTGGAGGCTGCTGTTTGGTCCCAGTCCTTGACCTTCATTAAACATTACAGACTGGACACCAGGGCCAAACGGGACGCAGCCTTTGGAAGGGCGGTGTTAGTTTCAGGGTTACATTGATTGCACTGCATTCTTCTGTTTACATGTTGACTTGAATGTTCTTGTACTACATTCTATTGGTTTACATTGCTGAAATGAATGTCTTTGGCCAAATTGGATAGATTTACATCATTTATGTGATTTACATAGGTCCCGCATGACCTAATATATGGTTTTCTGCTTATGTCCTCAAACTTAGGTTTAAGTATTGTTTATTGAAGTACTAATAACGTGTTCTTTCCTCCAATGTGTTGTTTATGTGCCTTGTGTCTTGCACTTGATGAGTGCTATTTATTATGGTACCAAAGAATGACTGACACAGTTCTTGGTTCAGACAATTTATTGTGATTAATAAACACACCTTTATTTGAACCTTGCTTGGGTCTCATGACACTCCCTCCGCCACTGACCTAAACTTGTCAGTCTCAACCCATTTGTATGATTTTCAGAGACCATGAAGAAGAAGGACAGGTTGCTTACCTGTAACGGTATTTCTTTGAGTGGTCATCTGCAAATACATACAAATCCCACCCTCAGTGTCTTGCTTTTCATTGGCTCATTCTCATGATGCTCATGCGGCATAAATTTCAGAACTGGGAAAAGAGCGGGAATGCAAGGGGCTTATAAGGGATGGGCGGAGCTACTGCCAAAAAGTTGCAAAGTTAACTTTGCCCAGTGAGTCTAAAAGTTTTCCGAGCAGCACTGTGCAGGCGCAGTACAACCCATTTGTATGTATTCACAGATGACCACTCGAAGAAATACCGTTACAAGTAAGCAACCTGTCCATATATATATATTCAAATCTGGATGGCCACCATTTGCTGCCCATCAGTGTCTTCCATTTGATCCTTGATTTCCTGCAAGCCCAAATAAAGTTCCTTAAATCTTTCTGCACTCAGGAAAAGGGTTTTCATTAATTATCTGATCTAGTTTTGGCCATAAGAATAGAGCTGCTGCATCTTCTGCTTCCGATTATATAATCTATCTGATTTTTGTTTTGACCATCTGGTTATATTCATGTGTATAATCTCCTCTCTGGTTGTATGAAGAAGGTATTTGCAATTAATAGGTTATTGACCTCACAAAATTCTATCAGTTGTTCTCCTGCTTCATTTCTACTACAGAATAGAGGATAGAAGGCAAAGCCAAAAGCCTTTCTGAACAAATCTTGCCAAGAACACCTCATGTCAGATTTGCCTTAGAGTCCCTATAAGTCAGAAATGAATTGAAGACACACAGCAACAACAATGCTAGAAATTATAGAATTATGTGACTACTACAGCAGTCAAACAGCTGTTTATTATTTTAAAAGCTGGAATTAGCACAAAACATAATGTCTTTATAAGAAGTTTCCTGAAATTAGAACATATACTATTGATTTTAATATGAGTAAAATGTTCAGAAAGCATCGTTGTGGTAGAACAATTGTGGTAGAATAACCAGATTTTCCCACTGTGTAAAGAGAATCCTGCTTTTATGCACTTCTCCTCTGTGTTACCAGTTTGCTGCAACCTAGGTCATGCTTTTGGGGGCCTGTTATAAATGATGAATATTTTCTAGGCCATGTGGGGATCTTGATCAGGGTGGCATGCTGGATTCTCACCCCACAGACCCTGGCCCAGATGGAGTTCCCACTGTTCATCAGAAATGTTGACAAGCAAATGCTACTTCACTTCCTCTTTGCCCTTGTGGTTGTCCACACAGGCTGAAAGAAATGGCCCCACCCCATTTCAGAACTCACCTGTTTAGATGACACAAATGACCAAAACGGGAGAAAATAAGACCAAATCTGTGCCCTGGGGCTTAACACCAGAGCAAAATAAATCCTGGTTTGCTCCAGTTCAAGCTGGAAAGCGCAAACTGTGACACTGGCATGTGGACTGTGCTCTGGTATGGAAACAGTCAGGTGCAGGTACCCACAGGTGAACCACCAGGGCTATTGGTGGTCCTAATTTTCTTTGCTGCCTACTGACAAATCCACTGCACAAACACACAAGTGAGCAACTGCACTATTGACCCATTGCATAGTACATACCCTGTGGAGTCAAATGATAATGAACACATCAGATTACCAACAATACAATGGATTTTATAAAAACATTAACAAACTGGTCAGTCCAACAATGGGTCATGAGGGGATGGGGAGAAAGGGGGTATGTACAAGGGGCAGCATGATTGTGCCGTGCTGATGTGACACTGAGCACACTAATGCACCATATGCATCAGTCGTTCATGCAGGTCATCTAGTGAGCTGGCGTCTGGGTGGTATGGGAGTGATTGTGGGAGTGGAGTGTCTGTGAAAAATGTGCTGCACAACTTGCAAACATGAATGCTGCACTATGGCTGGTCCTTTCTCTCAGCAAAAGGGGGACAGTGCAGACTGTGTGTCAGTTGTCTAACCATAGTGTGATCCAGAGGTGCAGCCTGGATTCTCCCTGCAAATTGGCAAACTCCAGGAGTAAGACAGCTTTTCCGCTCTGTCTGTTCCCAGCCCTTCCTACATGGTGGGACTCAGCCATCTCCCAAAGCATCAGCTGATTGCACTTTTTACCCCCTTCTCAGTTTTAGGAAGATGAGTGGGGAACAAGGCCATAGAGACCCATTTTTCATCAGACGGTGCAAGGTTTCCAATAGGGGGAGGGCAAGCAAGTGACTTACATGCTAGATTGGGTTTATAGGCTGGAAGAGATTCCTCCCTTCTGCTAGGCATTGGACAGAAATGTAAACAAATGTCAAGGCTATCTTGGAAAACATTGTAATACTATAATATCTATGGTGCGAAAAGGAAAAAGGTTGATAAAAAGAAAAAGGAACAAATTCTGGCAAGGTGTAGCTTTGCTGTATTGGTAGCCTACTTAGGTCCCTTCATAGAAGCTATACTTCAACACACTTTCTCAAATTATGTCCTTTTACAGCAGCCACACTCCTGGCTAATTTCTACCCTGTGATCACTAAAAGTCAGCATGGGTTTCTCAAAAACAGTTCATGCCAAAGTAAACTTACATCTTTTTCTATAGAGTTACAGGCTTGGTAGATGAAGAGAATGTTGTGGGTGTAGTGTATCTTGGTTTCTTCTTCGTGGTCTCTGCGAATCATACAAATGGGTTTCACTGCGCCTGCGCAGTGCTGCTCGGAACCTACTGCACTGGGCAGAGTTAACTCTGCCACATATTGAAACTTTTTGGCGGTAACTCCGCCCACCCGTTATAAGGCCCCTGCCTTCCCGCTCTTTTCCCCAGTTCCTTTTTTCCCGCCACGCTAGCTGCTTCAGGGAACTTTCGCTTGCTTGCTTGCTTGGAATACTTTCGCTTTTTGACTTCGGACTGTATCTTGACCATTCTTTGTCTCCCGCCCCGTGAACTTCGGACTTCGGACTGTTGACCTCGTTTTTGGATTCTCCTCCGGCTTTGACGACTTTGGAAATGCCTGCACTTTCAAAAAGTGGACATTTGCGGGGGCAAGGTCCCGCCAGGACCCGAACTCCTCCTGCCTGCTGTGCCTGGGCAAGGACCACGACACAAGGCCTGTCTGCTCTGCAGATCCCCTCCTCCGGCACGGAAAAACTGTGAGTCCCGCCTCACTTCGGCGATCGCCCTGGGGAAGGTGCAAGAGGGAGGCTCGCGGTCATCTTCTGTTCCGCCTTCAGCGCCTGCCGCCTCATCCTCTCGGGCCAGCGTGTCCAGCGTGGGATCTGGGAGAGCCGCTGTGCCCAGCGTGGTGTGTGTCCCGCCGGGACCCCTTCCACCACCTCCGATATGGCCCGTAAGGCTTTTCACAAGGCACCCCATAATTTCCTCTCAAACAGGCTAGTACAATGTGGGCTAGGTAATGCCACCATTAGATGAATATGCAGTTGGTTGACTGACCAAACCCAAAGGTGCTCATCAGTGGCTCCTCTTCATCCTGGAGAGAAGTGACTGATGTGCCACAAGTTCTGTCCTAGGCCCAGTGCTATTCAACATCTTTATCAGTGACTTGGATGAGAAAATAGAGAGTATGGTTATGAAATTTGCATATGACACCAAATTAGGAGGGGTAGTGAATAACCCAGAGGAAAAGGGTCAGAAATCAAAATAACCTCAACAGATTAGACAGTTGGGCCAAAACTAACGAAATGAATTTCAACAGGGAGAAATGTAAGGTACTACATTTAGGCAGAAAAAATATATGAAAGGTTCAGATGTAGAATGGGTGACACCTGGCTTGGTAACAGTACATGCATAAGGGATCTGGGAGTCTTAGCAGATCACAGGCAGAGCATGAGTTAACAATGTGACACAGCAGCTAAATGCTAATATGATCCCAAGCTGGGGAAGATATAGTACTACCCTATTCTGCTTTGGTTGGACGTCAACTGGCATACTCTCTACAGTTCATCATTTTTTGTGGGTTTTTCAGGCTTTGTGGCCATGTCCTAGAAGAATTTATTCCTGACTCTACAGTTCTTCCCTACTCTACAGTTCAGTTCAAGAGGACTATTAACAAGCTGGAGTGTTTCCAGAGGAGAGTGACAAAATGTTGAAAGATCTGGAAACCATGCCCTATGAGGAGCACTTGAGGGCGCTGGGTATGTTTAGCTTGGGATAGAAGATTAAGAGGTGACATTAATAGCCATGTTTAAAATATTTGAAGAGATGCCATCTTGATGGAGCAAGTCCAAAGAGTAAGACATGGAGCAGTGGATTTAAACTACAAGAAAAGAGATTCCACCTCAACACTAGGAAAAACTTCCTGACAGTAAAAGATGTTTGACAGTGGAATACACTGCCTGGGAGTATGGTGGAGTCTCCTTTTAAGGTTTTTAAACAGAGGCTGGATGAAGGTGGATGTGTTTATCATGTCTTCCTGCATGGTAGGAAGTTGGACTGGATGGCCCTTGTGATCTCTTCCAATCTAGGATTCTGTCAAAACTAAAATCTACATAATTGGCATACTGTTACCTTTAAGGGAGCCAGCTTCAGTAGGATTTGGATTAAAAGTAGTAGATATAACAGCAGTTTAAAAATATTACCTTGTATGTGTATCACACATACTTGTGCAGGTACAGATTATGTTAAATCAGGGAAGTACATGTAAAGTGGTCATGGGATCTTCCCTCTTCAATAGAAATGTTTAACATGCATAAAAGTTGAGGTAATGATGACTGGCCACATAGACCACAGGGAATGTGGAAAGGATACATGTAACTTTATGGCTATTAATATTGCTGATTCCGAACCCTCTTGCCGTGTGGATTTCCTCTTGAAGGTCACAAAGAAGTCTGGTATCCTAAAGCAATAAGTCAATTTGTCTCTTAGTACCCAAGGTCTCCTTCCACACCCTACTCTATCCCAAACTCTTTGGTTGTCTTGACCTCATAACTGATTAAAGAGGAAATCCACAGGGAATGTGGAAAGGATACATGTAACTTTATGGCTATTAATATTGCTGATTCCGAACCCTCTTGCCGTGTGGATTTCCTCTTGAAGGTCACAAAGAAGTCTGGTATCCTAAAGCAATAAGTCAATTTGTCTCTTAGTACCCAAGGTCTCCTTCCACACCCTACTCTATCCCAAACTCTTTGGTTGTCTTGACCTCATAACTGATTAAA
>NC_056526.1:99855702-99943854 GCF_019175285.1 Sceloporus undulatus
TAAAGATCCTTGAGATCTGTTCTAACTCTATTACAGTATTATAGCAGATGTTTTTATTCAAATGCAACCACTGTTAAATGCCCTATGGACAATTCAGAAGGAATGGTAATAAATTAATATGTATCAAATGGAATTAGAATAAGCAGATACTCTACCACATAAAATTTGAGCTGCACTTCATTACCATTCCTTCCATATGAATTGTCCATAGGGCATTTAACTGCTATAATAATAGAGTTGGGAAAGACCTCAAGAGAAATCAAGTCCAACCCCCTTCCATGCTGGAATACACAATGTTCTCTGGAGCAGTAGAAAACAAATTCGTTCTATCTTAAGTGTGGCATCCCTTCAGATAGTTAAACAGGACTATCATATCACCTCTTAAACTTCTCCAGGCTAAACATAGCCAGCTCCCTAAGTCACACTCATAGGGCATGGTTTCCAGACCTTTCAACAGTTGCTTTGTCTAGACTCTAGCCCATATTATACTATCTTATTTGCCAGAATATCATGAGGGACCTTGTTGAAGGCCTTACTGAAATGAAGGTATTTTACATCCAAAGCATTCCCTTCATCTACCAAGCTGATAATTTTATCAAAAAAGAGATAAACTTAATATGGCAAGACTTGTTTTTGAGAAACTCACATTGACATTCGTTTTTAAATGCTTATAGACTCCCTGTTTGATGATCTGCTTTAGAATTTTGCCTGGTATTGATGTCAGGCTAACTATATGATAATTGTTTGAGTCCTCCCCTCCCCTTTTTTCCCCTGGAAGATGGAGACAACATTTGCCCTCCTCCAGTTTGCTGAGATGTCTGTTTTCCAGGAATTCTTAAAGATTATTGACAGTGGGCCAGAGCAGATGAGCAGGACAAAGCAGCTCGATCCGGGTTTTTCTGAAAGGTTGTAGAAACCCCCTTTCTTCATAGCCCACTCCCAAGTCAGGCTCAATACCCATGGTCTGTCCACATCATGCAGCATCAAGCTACACTGTGCAGTTATTTTTTTGGCACCTCCCCAACCATGCATGCACACTTTTGCACAAACACACCACCTGTTACCTCTAATTACCTCCCTCTTCCCATCCAGATGCCATTTCATAGGTCATTTGCTGATTTGGTAGACCACAGTTGTATGTGTGATGCCCTGCCTGTACAGCATATTGATGCCTCAGTGTACCCAGTGATACATTGGCAAAGTACAATCATGGAGGCCCCCCATAGATGCCTCTTTCCCCCCCCCCTTCCCCCAATGCCCCCCTTTGGACTGTGGTTTATGTATATTTTAATTATATCTAGCATTATTGACAAGCTGCCCCATTTGACATACTTTTTACATTTTTTCTTTGCTACAATTCTGTACTGGTGCTAGGCTGTTTATATGCTAGTGTGATGGTGCACATTTTCTGCATTCTGTTGTAGTATCAGAGCTTCTTTTTGTTCTGGTTTTTAGCCCTAGAGCATGGCTTTGTTTTGCTTTCTGCCTGGTTTTGCTTCATGTGTCTTCTAAACAGCTAGGCTTCAAAGCAGTTTGAAACAACTTTATTTAGCCAGTGCAGACAACCTCAATGTCTCTGATATTAGTTATGCCAGTAATTTTAATATTTGCTGTAAAATCTTTCTTGGTATTGATGTCAGACTAACTGGGCAGTAATTGTTGGGATCCCCCCCTTTTAAAAAAAAAAAAGATGGAAACAGTCTGTTCTTCAGGAGTTCTCAAAGATTACTGCTAGTGGCTCTGAGATTACATTTGTCAGTTCTTTTAATACCCTTGGATGTAGTTAATCTGGTCCTGGAGACTTAAATTCATTTAGATTAACCAGGTATTTCTGTACTAGCCTTTTACTTATTCTGTGCTGCATTTCCCCCATTGTGTGCCCCCTGCTCTGTTTTCTTCAGGTTGAGCACCCTTTTCCGTTTGTGAGAAGACTGAGGCAAAGAAGGTGTTGTGTAGTTCTGTCTTCTCTGTCTGCTATCTATTAGCTTAAAATGTTGTTAGCCAACTCAAACTACATCAAGGAAAGCTGAATTTTGCATTCTATTTCAACATGGTGATTTGGGGAGAATTGTGCATTTTTGTTGTTGTTCTGAAGAAAAATAAACAAAATACCACTGATCAATAAGTACAAAGCTCTTTTATTTATCAAGAAATATACAGCAAAAAAGTAACACTCCATTTTTATAAGCAGGACTCTTTGTATGCATGTAATATTTAAATGCCAGACTGTGGGGCTGAGAAAGTTCCATGCAATTTCCAGTCATAACAAATTATAATGATGTAAATGGTTTGATTGTTGTTATTATCATTTCCCAAAAGGCTCACCTACAGGTTAGATAGCTATACATTCATCCCTCTATATTTGTGGATTTGATTATTCATGGATTTCATTAGTATGTTCTCTCTAGGAATATCTAGGTCCTCCTCCAGTGCAACTTTATGGTCAACTTTAACTAAAAGTCACATCGAAAGACTAGAGACTCGTAAAGAGAATACTCTACTAGGCATTTGTAACTCCTCCAGTTCAGTTCTATGGTCAGCGTCTGTCGGACGCTGACCACAGAGTTGCGTTGGAGGACCTAGAGATTCCTAGAGAGGTGTCCTCTTAGGTAAAAACATTGTGTTTTTGTTATTTGTGGTTTTTCCATATTCACTGGGGTCTTGTGCCCCTAACCCTAGCAAATATGGAGGGACAAGTGTATAGAGAGAGACAGTTATCAACTGTAATGAAATCAGAAACCAAAATCAACATTTACAGAAAAAGATTGGAGATCAAAGATTGGATACATTCCTTAAGTTTAGCTAAGATCAAGTCTTATTTATTTTAAATCACCTCCTACTTTACAGAAATAAGTAGTGGTACCCCGGGATACGAATTGATCGCGTTACGAAATTTCCGGGATACGAAAAAGTTAGATTGGAAAAAACTGTTCCGGGATACGATGTTTTTTTCGGGTTACGAAATTTTTTTCGGCGCGAAATTCAAACGCAAAGCGCGGCTAGCGGCTTTCCAGCGCTAACGGAAAGCCTTTTCGGGTTGCGAAATGTATCGGGTTACGAACGGAGCGGCGGAACGAATTAATTTCGTAACCCGAGGTAGCACTGTATTTCCCAAAATGTCTACTAAAAGCAACATCCTTGGCTTTTGCTTATGTACCTTCTAATGATTTCAAAACAATATGTGAAGAGGACTGCAATCAATGCTGCCCCAGTTAGAAATAAATGGAAAACAATCACAAATAAATTTCTGTTTTTGATAATACAGATTTTTCTGAAAGACAAGGTATAATGTTATTTTAAAACTCAATATAATCCACTCCTTTATTCACAACAGACAGTCCTAAGAGGTCATTCTAGTAAGAAAAATAGCATGCAAAGCTTGGGGAAAAATAAATTTGATAGTAATTTAACACGTCCCTCTCTATATCCATATTTCAAGTGGATTTTTTAATTTGTTTTATCACACCCTAAAGCTAATAAGAAAGGACAGTTCCTATAGTTTGTCTTGGCAAAAACTATATGTATATAATACTATACATTCATGTTAGCCCACATACAAACACAAACAGAACCCACTTGGCACTTTGTGCTGCAAGAAGAAAAGTCTACCAACTTTCCATCACAATAACATCATAAACCCTTCTGGATTCTTGTAAAGTAACTGTTTCTGGCTGACATTGAACAGATACAAAAGTGCTGTTCTTTTCTTCTCCTTGGAAGAGAGCTGATTGCTAGCGCATTTTGTATTCATTAGACACAGAAGTTTCACAAAGCTGCCCTTTAAAATCCAAGTCTATTGTGAAATCCAGGTCACGCTGTAATAAAGATTTAGGTGTAAGTTTTTTCCCAGACAGTTCTGACCTATTGTAGTTAACTAGGAAGGCTATGAAATAGGAAGATTCTGGTTCAGAGCTTGCTCCTAGTATGTATTCAGTAACTGGCCTTAAATTTGTGTGGACACATCTACAAAATGGGAAAACACAAATGTGTATTCAAAGGAGTGTTATTGTATAGTTTGTGTGAAATGCTTTGAATATTTGAGTACGTTTTAAGTGCTATGGAATAACAATACATTTTAAGTTTTTTCTTAGGAAAAAAAAGGGGAAACAGAAAGGCCTTTTGTCCCAATACCTCAATTATGCCTCAATTAACAAAGCCTCTTACAGAAGCTTTTAAAAAGAAAAGAAAGGGGCTGTACATACTTTCCTAGCCAGATTGGGGTACCAGCAACCTCACACCATGGCCCCAATCCAGCCTTTCGAGAGCGCAAAAAGGAGCCGCAAAAACCAACCGCTTTTTGCACTCTTAAAAGGGCGCCATAGCCATGTTGCTGTGGCTATACGGTGTTCTTTTGGCACTGAGTCATATGGACACAATTCTGGAGGAATGCCATGACACCACATGCCATGTGGGGAGGCACATGGCATCAAGGCGCCCTGAGGGACAGAGTTGGGCATGCGTTGTAAGGACTCCGCCCCCATGCTGGCCTTAATGGCCAGTGTGTACCAAAGTTTCTGAGGTGTGTCCAACCCCACCTTTCCCTCCATCACTTCTGTATACTTGGTAGTCTTTTAGGTGTATCTGAATTGGGATGATGGTGATAGAGAGCTGGAGAAACACAAACTTTCAGTATTAGGTTGTACAGTACACCTTCAGCAAACAATGCAATAATACTTGAGTTGGAAAAGAAAGGGATTCTACCCCAGCTGATACTACTGAAGGTGTGTGTGTCTGCCCCCTACATCCAAGGCAAGCATACAGTTGCCTCCTGAATCTCTTACTTGACCATACAGTACTTGAACAGCAATACAGAAAGAAAAGAGGAAAGCAGATAAGCCTACCTTGTCAGCTGTCATCCACTTCAGCATGTGAAGTTGAAGGCTTTTATGGCCGGCATTCATAGGTTTTTGTGAGTTTTTCAGGCTATGTGGCCATGTTCTAGACGGGTTTATTCCTGACGTCTCTGAAGATGCCAGCCACAGATGCTGGCGAAACATGAGGAATAAACTCTTCTAGAACATGGCCACATAGCCCAAAAAAACCCACATAAAAACCACTTCACAATGTTAAAACCCTGGTGGCGCAGTGGTTAAATGCCTGTACTGCAGCCATTCACTCAAAACCACAAGGTTGCGAGTTCAAGACCAGCAAAAGGGCCCAAGCTCGACTCAGGCTTGCATCCTTCCGAGGTCGCTAAAATGAGTACCCAGACTGTTGGGGGCAAATTAGCTTACTTGCTAATTAGCTTACTTGCTGTTCACCGCTATGATCTCTGGAATAGCGGTATATAAATAAAACAAATTATTATTAATTATTATTAAAAAAGCATAGATTAAAAGGCATATAGAAACATCTGGCCACCAATATGGAAATAATAAGTGGAGGCTGGTGGGAAAAAAATCATCCCTGAATGAACTAAAAGGTTCAAAATGTTTTTATTTACTTATGCAAGGCTTATCTGCCTTAGGTGATTCATTTCACATGTGCATTTTGTTAGTTTTAAGTACAATGTTATCTGAAACTGAAAAAAATGTACCTCTCTTCTTTTTTGTGGTGTAGGAACCTATCACTATCTTTTCCTACTTATTTCTGCCTCTGGTACCATTTTTTCTGTTAAAAAAGTAATGCTTAGAAACTCATTTACTTTGTTAATTTGAGGTATACCTGTGATGTTAACATGCCATATTGCACAACCCTTACAATAGCCATGTGAAAGGGATCTGGGAGTCCAAGTAGACCACAAGTTGAACATGAGTCAACAGTGCGACGCAGCAGCTAAAAAGGCCAATGCAATTTTAGGCTGCATCAATAAAAGTATAGTTCTTCTTTATGGTCTCTGTGAATCACACAAATGGGTTTATTCTGCGCCTGCGCAGCAATCCTCGGAAACTTCTAGAATCTCCAGGCAGAATGCAATGTATCTTTCTGCAACATTTTGGCGGTAGCTCCGCCCACCCATATATATAGCCCCTGGTGGCCTGCACCTCTTCAGTTCCTTCATTCCGCTGCGCTAAGCAGCTCGAGGAACTTCGCTAGCATTTTGCTTGCTCTTTATCATTGGAATCTCTGGCTTTGGACTTCGGTTTTCGGCTTGACCATTCTTTCGGACTTTCCTTCGGCCCTCTGACTTGAACGGCTTGACTTTGGACTGGTAACGGACTTCTCTTACCATGGCCTCTTTCAAGAGGTGCACTAAGTGCGGGGTGAAAATCCCCATGGCCAATGGCCACAACAAATGTGTGCTCTGCTTGGGGGAGACCCACGTCCCGGGCAACTGCCCTCACTGCAAGGCCATGTCCGCCCAAGCCCTTAAGAACAGGGACCGGACATTGAAGCCTGCACTCTATGAGAGAGTTCTGAGCCAGCCAGGCGTTTCTGGGGCCTCCGGAGATGGAGAAGATAAAGCCTCAAAGTCCTCAAAAAGGAAACAAGGGGACAAGCAGAAGGATGCCGAGTCTTCCCGTCCCGACCGGGACAAGAAACGGGCTCGGTCAACCTCGCCACCCGCCAAAACCCGGCGCAAAGGCCCTCCGAGCACAGTCTCAGTGCCTCCACCAGAGTCGAGGCCAGTAGCTGTTCCATCTCCCGACATCGGGTCAATTACAACCCCGACGCCGTCTGTACTGGCATCCTTCCCAGTGCTGTTGGAGCCCAACGTCCTTCTCACCAGCCACCTCTCTGTACCGGCAGACAGCCTACAGATAGTGAACTTGGAGTCTGAATCGGAGGGGGAACTCCCAGATGCACCACTCTCCCCACAGAGGCCAAGACCAAGGTCCTGTTCACCTTCCCAGAGGCTGAAACCTAGATCACGCTCTCCCTACCGGGACAGGCGACAGACACGGTCTCCTCCACAGAAGGACAGAGGCGTCCTCGGTGCGGAGGCTGACGAAGCATTGGCCTACGAACCGCTTAACAGGACCGAGCCGGATCAGGATCTTTTCGACTCATATCCGGACCTCGTCTATGACCACCGTACGGGACAGTACCTACTCCCGGTGGCACCTTCTCATCTGCGTCGTAGTATCCGAGGCCCTACACGGATGCATCCTCCTGTCCATCCCGTGGATGTGACCCATGGATTTGACGGCGGCGGCAGGGATGAGTCTTCCCCTGCAAGGCGATGAGCCGTTCTCGCTACAGATCCCGTTCGAGGTCGCTCTCTCGTTCGGTGTCGCCCTGTTCGGGTAGAGACTCACCGTCCATCCCCGAAGGGCCGGCAGCACCATCGCCCACTGACGACGTCAGGGCCTTCGCAGACAGAGTCATAAGAATGGCCGACGCCCTCAAATTGGAGGTTGCCCATCCCAACGACGACGCCCTCGACCCCATGGAAAGGAGGATCCATGGGGCGGCACCAGCTCCACCTGCACTGGCCTACCTCCTGTCCTTGGAGAAGATAGCCAAGCAATCATGGGAGGCACCAGCTACCATCCCGCAGGATTGAGAACTTGTACTGAGTCACTCCGTTGGCTCTGTCCTGGCTCTCCAATCACCCTAAGCCAAACTCAGCGATAGTGGAGGGAGCCCAGTCCACCTTTGCTCCCAGACCATCCTCCTCACCTGTGGATAAGGACAGCAAGAAACTAGAGGGGTTGGCAAAGAAATTTTATGCCTCAGCAGCTCTGGACATGAAAATTGCAAACTATGCCGCCTGTATGGGAGCCTACATCCAGTTCCTAGTGGAGAAAATGGACCCCACCATCGCTGACCTCCCAAAGGACAGGAGGTGCATGATGATTGCTCTGCGAAACGAGATACATCTCATGGCCGGTCAACAGATTATCTCCGCCAGGCATTCCACGGATTGTGCATCCAAGGTGCTGTGTGGGTCCATAGCCCTTTGCCGCTACGCATGGCTGCAAGCATCCGAGCTCAACCCCCAGGCTAAGGCGGCGACTGAGGACATGCCCTTTGATAACTCGGGCCTCTTCAATAAAGCCACCGATGAGAAGCTTAGCTTCCGCTATCGTATGAAGACTGCAGCCAGGAAGCACGGTATGTCGACCTCTTCTGCCAAATCCCCACGACATAAATATGCAGGTCAGCGCCCCTGGTACCCCGCTTCCCAGTATCGCTTCCAGCCACAGGATCGGCCCTACCATACTCAGGACAGGCCTTCTCAAGCTCGCTCGCCCCACTCTCCTGCTCCTCCTGCAGACAGGCGTCAGCCTTCCCATTCCATATACCAGCAGGGTTATAAGAAGAAGGACGCCCGTGGCAGGAAAAGGTTCTGATGTGTCCCTGCGCACCTCGTCACCACCTTCACGGATAGATTAAGACTCTTTTACAACACATGGGCATCTATCACTAATGACTCCTGGGCACTTAACATCGTCCATGGGGGTTATGCCCTGGAATTTCGTGAGCTCCCACCAACCGGAGCATTTATCTCAACCGTCCCCTCGGACACCCTTCTCGACGAAGTGCGCACTCTTTTAGACAAGGGCGCTACTGAACGCGTCTGTCCCTCTCAGGTTCGATGGTGCTTCTTCTCTAGAAACTTCACTGTACCTAAGAGAGACTCAGGCCTCCGACCAATAATGGACCTACGTGCCCTGAACACCTTCTTCCTTTGCAAGAAATTTAGAATGGTAACTCTTGCCTCTATTCTGCCACTTTTACAGGAAAACTCCTGGTTTGTGACACTGGACTTGAAAGACGCTTACTTTCATATTTCCATATTGAAAGATCACCTCAGGTTCCTCGCCTTTGCTGTCGGTACAGAAGTCTACCAGTACAAGGTCCTTCCCTTCGGCCTCTCTACAGCCCCAAGGGTGTTCACCAAGTGCATGGCGCCCATAGTGACCTACTTGCGCCAGAGGGGAATAACGGTCTTCCCATATCTGGACGACTGGCTCTTCACGGCATCATCCAAAGACACCGTCTTCACTTTTCACTCTCCCTTCTCTACGCCTTGGGTCTACAAGTCAACTTCAGCAAGTCAAATCTGATCCCAACCAGACGCATCAACTTTATAGGAACCACATTGAACTCCGTTACACTAAGGGCATACCTTCCCAACGCAAGGTTCCAGGCCCTACGCTCAGCGCTACAGCCTTGCCTCGATCGAAGACGTCTACGGGCCCGACTAGTACAGGTTGCCATGGGACACTTGGCTTCCACTACTTTCGTCACCCCGTGGGCGAGGCTGCGTTTCAGACCTCTTCAATCCTGGTTCCTCTCCGTGTTCGACCCCGTTCGAGACATTCCTTCCAAGATGCTCACCATCCCGAGGACCATACAGAGATCCTTACACTGGTGGCTCCAGTTCTACAATGTCTGCGTGGGGGTGCCATTCCTACCCCCCCAACCGGATCTCTCCTTGACCACAGACGCCTCCCTGCAAGGTTGGGGTGCCCATACTCTGGACCTTACTATAAAAGACAGATGGTCACCCGCCGAGGTTGCTCTTCACATCAACGTTTTGGAAATGCTGACCGTGGAGAAGGCACTCAGAGCCTTTCAGACAGTCCTTTCAAACAAGGTGGTGCTCCTGCTAACAGACAATACCACCGTTATGTACTACCTCAACAAGCAAGGAGGCACAAGATCAGAGACCCTGCTATCTGTCACCATTCAGATTTGGGAATGGTGCATACAACACAAGACATTGCTACAATGCATCCATCTGCCCGGCGACCTGAACGACCTGGCGGACCAACTGAGCAGGTCGTCCTCCACTTGCCACGAATAGAGGCTGCATCCGGACGTGGTAAGCAGACTTTTTGCCCATTGGGGAACCCCTCTGCTGGACCTGTTCACCTCCCTCTCAAACGCTCACACCCCGAGGTTTTGCTCACGGACCCGGGAGCCAGGATCAGAAGGGGACGCCTTCCAGCTCAAGTGGACTCAGGGCCTACTATATGCCTTTCCCCCGTTCCCCCTGATCACGAGGGTATTCTCAAAAATGCTGGCTGACCAGACGGATGCAATCTTGATAACTCCGTGGTGGCCCAGACAGCCTTGGTTCGCCCCGCTCCTACGGCAAGCCCAAGAACATCTCCGCTTGGAATACCGGCCCGACCTGTTGTTGCTGCACGGCGGACAAGTTCACCATCCCGAGATGCAGTCTCTCCCATTGGTGGCATGGAGGATTCAGTACTGATGACGCTTCCACCTAATGTCCGGGAGGTGCTACTGGCGGCACAAAAGCCATCTACCCAGAGGTCCTACGCCTACAAATGGGACAAATTTCTTGCCTTTCTACGGACCAGGGGCGTTCCACCATCCCGTGTCTCCATCCCGTTGGTCCTGGATTTTCTTATGACTCTGGCTGAGGCAGGTCTTTCTTTGAGTTCCATAAAATGTTACCTGTCTGCCATTTCTTCTCATTACTTGTTTCAGGACAAACCGTCTCTGTCCTCCGTACCAACATCACTTTTTTGCCAAAGGTGGTGTCGGCTTTCCATATGAATCAGGATGTGGTCTTACCTAAGCCGACCACGGACTCTGAACGTCAGATCCATGCCCTGGATGTCCGAAGGGCATTGGCGTTCTACCTGGACAGAACATCTGCTTGGCGGCGTACGGAGAGGCTCTTTGTTTGCTACTCCGAAGCCAAGAAAGGGTTGCCGGTCTCATCACAGAGGTTTTCCAAATGGGTTGTCAATACCATCTGCCTCTGCTATGAACTGGCTGACAAGCCAATACCAGGTCGGGTGAGAGCCCACGCAACTAGGGCGGTAGCCGCATCCTCTGCATTTTTAACGGGGATTCTTCTTGAGGATGTGTGCAAAGCTGCTGTCTGGTCCCAACCATTGACATTATTAATAAACACTACAGGCTGGACGCCAGGGCCAGACAGGAGGCAGCATTTGAGAGGGCAGTGTTACTTTCTGCCATACATTGAACCTGTTAACACTGTTAATAAATGACAACGTGTTTTGGTTTACAATGTTTATTGATTGCTCTTGTTTCTCATTGGTCATGCTTGACACTCCCTCCTCCACTGACTATAGCTCGCTAGTCTAAACCCATTTGTGTGATTCACAGAGACCATGAAGAAGAAGTACAGGTTGCTTACCTGTAACTGTGTTTCTTCGGGTGGTCATCTGCAAATTCACAAAAACCCGCCCATCCATCCCCTCAGTGTCTGTTCATTGACAACATTTGTTTGCGGCTCATTCGGAACTGAAGAGGGGCAGGCCACCAGGGGCTATATATATGGGTGGGCGGAGCTACCGCCAAAACGTTGCAGAAAGATACATTGCATTCTGCCTGGAGATTCTAGAAGTTTCCGAGGATTGCTGCACAGGTGCAGAATAAACCCATTTGTGTGAATTCACAGATGACCACTTGAAGAAACACAGTTACAGGTGAGCAACCTGTACTTTCTAGATCAAGGGGAGTAATAGTGCCACTCCATTCTGCTCTGGTCAGGCCCCACCTGGAATAGTGTGTCCAATTCTGGGCACCACAATTCAAAAAGGACATCGAGAAACTGGAGCGTGTCCAAAGGAGGGCAACTAAAATGGTGAAGGGTCTGGAAGCCATACCCTACGAGGAATGACTTAGGGAGCTGGGGGTGTTTAGCCTGGAGAAGGTTAAGAGGTGATATGATAGCCCTGTTTAAATATTTGAAGGGATGTCATATTGAAGAGGGAGCAAGCTTGTTTTCTGCTGCTCCAGAGAACAGGACCCGGAACAATGGATGCAAGCTACAGGAAAAGAGATTCCACCTCAACATTAGGAGGAACCTCCTGACAGTAAGGGCTGTCGGACAGTGGAAGACACTCCCTTGGAGTGTAGTGGAATCTCCCTTCTTGGAGGTCTTTAAACAGAGGCTGGATGGCCTTCTGTCGGGGATGCTTTGATTTGGATTTCCTGCATGGCAGGGGGTTGGACTGGATGGCCCTTGCGGTCTCTTCCAACTCTATTATTCTATGATTCTATGGTTCTATGAATAGCTGAACTGCAAATGTGGATATAAAGCCCAATATTCTTACTTCTGCCAGGAGGATTGCTAGGTTCCAAGAGTCTTCTTCTTAGCCTTCTACAGACTTTAGAATATCCCATGATGGACTCCTTCACAGTGGCAGGTTGGAGTGATGAGTTAATCAGCCTTGTGTTCAGTCTAACAGTATCCAAAACCCAGGATTGCCTACCAGACTGAGAAAACCTATGCACACCAATAATTTGTGCAGCAGCAACCTGTCTGAATTATCATGTTTCAGTCTGGAACAACCTCACTGAGAGCCTCCAGACCTTTTATGAAGTCCACCTGTATTTCCCTTTCTGAATCAAATCAGGGCTGTACTGAAATCAAATGACTGATGTCAGATTTTCAGACGAACTGTGTGTGTCAAATATATGTGCGTGCACACACAAACACACATTGTCTATTTTGTTTTTAACTATTTCAACACTGCTATACAGATTCTGCTAAGCACCATACCAATTTTACTACATCTTAGAACAGCTAACTGAGTCCTAGTCTAGTACATATAATCCTACCCAGTGACAATGATCACAGCAGTATGCTGAATTTAGGAATGCATATATTCCCAAGAAAGACAGCTGCAATAGAAATTGAATGTATGCATTCAGTCCCCATATAATTTCAAGTACATTTGATCCATTAATTTTATGCTTGTAAAATAGTAGTTAAAAGGCTGTTCAGAGCCACTGCATATACTTTCAAATATAAAATACTAATTTACCTCATTTTTTTCATTTGGTTTCATGGATATGGTTCCATAGATTTCTTCACCTCTCCTTACAGTTAGGTAATCCTCCAGGTAAAATACTGTTTGCTTCCAGTGTGTGTAAGGAGCATCCGGGGCTATAAAAGGAAATTTCTTTCAGAAATTTTTCAGTGTCTTAGAAGTTCAGGTGTCAGTTATCACAATGCTTTTAGAGTCAATGCCTAAAGAATCTAAAAGCTTTCAGTTAGCAAATAATAAATGCCATATTCTGTACAACCCCCCCCCAAATATGTGCTGTTTATATTTGTCTAGATCTATGAAATGAGGATGATCTAAGAATGACAGGAAGGGCACTGTGCATTGCTAAATTTTAAGATAGATTACCACACTATAATAATTCTTTGTCCTTAAAATAGATAAACATTTCCATCAGTTTACAGATGGCAGAAAAGGGATTGCCCATAACTAGGAATACTGAGGAAAATGTTCCACAGAAATTCAAGGGACTGAAGAATATATAATGTATAATGAGGATTAATTTAGTTGAAATGATTTATAATATTCAGTTAGGGAAAACAAACCTTCCAGCTGTGATCTGGACCAAAGCTAACAAAATGATATTCAACTCAGAAAAATATAAGGTTCTGCACTTAGGGAAGAAAAATGAAATGCATAGATATAGGATGGGGGACACCTGGCTTATGGAGACTACATGTGAAATCCAAGTAGACCACAAGATGAACATGAGTCAACCGTGTGATGCGGCAGCTAAAAAGGCCAATGCAATTTTAGGTTGCATCAATAGAAGTATAGTGTCTAGATCAAGGGTGCCACTCTATTCTGCTTTGGTGTTCAGATCTGGGCACCACAATTCAAAAAGGATGTTGAGAAGCTGGAGCGTATCAAAAGGAGAGAGACTAAAATGGTGAAGGGTCTAGAAACCATGCCTTGTGAGGAACACCTTAGGAAGCTGAGGATGTTTTGCTTGGAGAAGAGAAGGTTAAGAGGTGTTATGATAGCCCTGTTTAAATATTTGCACTGTTGACTCATGTTCAACTTGTGGTCTACTTGGACTCCTAGATCCCTTTCACACATAGTTTCATTCAGCCAGGTGTCCTCCATCCTATATCTGTGCATTTCATTTTTACGCCCTATGTGCAGTACCTTACATTTCTCCATGTTGAATTTAATTTTGTTAGCTTTCTAACAATGTAATTGTTATGAGTGCAAATTAAACCCACCATGTATTTATGTGTACAGTTTAATTAGGCAATGTTAATGATTGATGTTTAGTTCTGACAATGCATTTTTCTGTACTGGTTCTATAGTTTTCACTACTGAAGCCTGAATTTTTGAACTTGTTTCTTATCAGACTTGATACACACCCACATCCACCCACCCACATATTTACCTACCTACCTATGTATTTTACTTAGCATGGCAAGTGATATATTGATTGATATAGTGTAAGAATTTTGCTACTTTTTCCCTTGCCAACTCATGTTGTTAAGAATGAAAATAATACTTTAAAGTTTCATTTTCATTTTGGAAAGTATCTTTTTATAATGCCATCTGTAAATTGAATCAGACCTATGTTTCCCACAACTGGGATTGTTAAACATTCCTTTTATCCAGGCTCCCTACCTGCTTGTCATACTAAGTCCTAATAAAGAAATAAAATTGAATTTAACCTCTGTGGCTGTCCAGGAAAATTTGCACATCATGTATGAGTGACATAAATAAAAAGTATGAAAGCACAGTTGAAAAGTAAAGTGAGGTTTTACCTGTAGAAAATCCCATTTTCTTGTGGCACTTGGTAAATTCTACATTAAAGTATGTGACCAAAGCATGAATGTAGTCATTACGTTGAATCTGGAGGCAAAATGTAGAAGTGAATGCCAGTTCCTCCAGCTTCACTGTATAAATATCCACTTCCTGTGTGGGTAGAGAGATAGGAAAGGAAACAGAGCATTAGACAAATCACCATTAGTATATTCAGGCTAAGGAATATTTTAAAATATACTTTACTTGCTAGAACAGCACAATCTAAGGGAAGGTCTCTTGGGAAAACTACATTAAAAGGGACTTTCAGTTTATAATACAATATATATTCAAAATCAAATTTTAAAGATGCAGATTAAATGCATTTGTTGCATATCTTTTATGGATGTTGCACAACCTCAGCCATTTTCTGTATCCTATAGTTTTCAGATACCTACCTGGTAGCAAATGAGAGATGGCTTTCTTGGTGCCTGTTCCCAGCTTTTGGAATATCTATGGGGCATGCCAAGGGAAGCTATAGGAGGTCCACTCCTACTTTGTCAGCTGGCAAATACAATTGTATTCAGGCAAGTCTTTAGCAACTAAACTGCCTTGCTGTTCTGGTGAGTTTTTAATCTGCAGGTGCTGTTTCTTTCTTGTTTTTTTTTTTTACTGAGTTTCTGGTTTAATAATAATAATAATAAATATTTATTTATATCCCGCCTCTTCCATTTGGGCATTGAGACAGGCAACAACAGAGTTTATGATACACAATATAAAAACAATAAAACCCACAAAACCCTGACTCAGCCCTCTCTCCCAAACTATAAAATTAACATAAAACATGATTAAAATATATAACAATAAAACACTACAAGATTATGACGAGGAGATATAATAGGAAGGACAGATGGAATTGGTTCTGCGTGGTTATCACTCAGGGAAGGCCTGCCAGAAGAGAAAGGTTTTTGTCGCTTTTTTAAAAGCCTCCAATGAGGATAATTGGCGAATCTCTTCCAGCAGGTCATTCCAAGCTTTAGTAGCCATAGTAGAAAAAGACCTCCAGGAGGTCAACGCCAATCTGGTCTTTTTTGGATGTAAAATGTTTTTCCTGGAGGAATGGAGTGTACAGGAAGGATTATATGGGAGGAAGCATTCCTTCAAGTAGACTGGACCCAGGCCATGTAAGGCGTTGTAGGTAATAACCAACACCTTGTACTGAGCTCGGAAGCTAATAGGCAGCCAGTGTAATGACTTTAAAATAGGTGTAATTTGGTCAAACCTAGATTTTCTGGTGACCAGTCTGGCTGCCATGTTTTGTATCAATTGAAACTTCCGGACATGGCACAGACGAGAGGTTACCAGGGCATGTACAACTGTTTCTAATATAAAATTACAAATATTAAAACCACAATAAAATCACAATACCCATCCCATATAAAAGCCATCCCATGTCTAGACCTTAAAAGCCTGCCTGAACAGAGCTGTTTTTGCCTGCTGACGGAAGGCAAACAAGGAGGGGGCCAGCCTTGCTTCTCGTGGAAGGCCAGAGGGCAGGAGCAACCACTGAGAAAGCTCTCTCTCGTGTCCTCACCAGGTGAGCCTTTGACGGTGGAGGGACCGAGAGAGAGCCTTCCCCAGAGGATCTTAGGGCTCCAGCAGGTTTGTATGGAGAGACTAGAACAACCCCTCTATGAGGAAAGGGCTTTTTAGGTCAGATAAAAAGTGAGTAAATGGAGACATAACAGAATAAAATTATACATTGAACTGATGAAGTAGATATTGAGAAAAAGTATACCGTAGCATAATAGTGCATATATTTAAACTGCTGCATTCAGATAAATAGTGAAATTAATGACCACAAGAAACCGATCTATGCTAATTTGGACAGGTCTAAAAAGAGAATGAACAAATTCATGGAGGATGATACTATCAGAGGCTAATACTTATGTTGAATATCTATTGTGTCCAGTAGCAGAGACTCTTTATCATAATTGGAGAGCATGAATAAAGGAGTGCTTAAATTTTATTTGATGCTATCACTGTCAGAACTCAAAATTGCCTCAAGTCTTTCACAGTTTTGAATCCTAAAGAGCTGTTCCACTCCCCGTAAACATCCAGCCTCTACTTGAATGCTTCCCACAAAAGATAAGTCATCACTTCTCATCAGTTTAGTCCAAATCTACATCCTTGCAATTTCCGTCAACAGATTTGTGTCCTTGAACAACATAAAACAAGTGTAAATATTGAGTAATATAGAATACCTATTTCAGCAACAGAGAACAAGTGTGTTCTGTCTTCTGTATGATAATCCTTGAGGTGTTTGAAAATCTTTTCTACTCCAGGCTAAGCCTTTTCAATAATTTCTTAAAGATTTTGTCATCCAGACCCTTTACTATCCTGGGTTCCAGGAAATGAAAGTTCTTCTCAAAGCATGGTCCCTTGTACTGATCACTGTGATTCAGTATTCTAGTTGCCAACCCAACCATTTTATTGCCCTCATCTTCAAGTTATATGGAGCAAGCAATATGTTCATAGGTCCAAGTTCGTTTGGATGTAATGGTGACCTTGATCCAAGTCATTTCCTATTTTGTAGCAGAGACCAGGATCTTGGCAGGGCTACCAGCCAAAAACTGAATGAAACTTTAGGAAATTATCTGGATGTGTAAGTGTAAGTAATTAAAACAGTGTTCAGAATTAGCATGGATGCCAAAACTGGTCAGATAAATTATCTCTCTAAAGTCATTGCCACCTTTCCACCTATAAATCACCTTTCTCCAGTCCAGTACAGGGAAAAAAAATCTAAAGCATGCCTACCTGACATAATTTGAGACAGGCCATCCATTGTTATCATGACAGCAATGAAATCTTGAGTTGTACCAGATAAGATTGCTTTTTCCCAAGATATAAAGGTGCAGGGCCCTCAACACTATTTCTGGGACAACTTTCTCCAGCTTTGCTAGAAGGTCTGTTAGTGTTATCTGGGCAGTATATTAATTACTAATTTTTCTCTATTTATTTCAAAGATTTATTAACTGATCTGTAGCTCTCAGAATCTGAATCTTGTCTCCAGACTGCCAACACAAAGTACATAATTCCATAATGGTTGATGAAGTATCTGAATTGGGAAATGGAAATGTTATGGAATACAGTTACCAGTATCTTCCTCTGAGACAGTTGTTGCACTCAGTATCCTGGAAGACACATCTGAGAGAGTTATACAACCCACTTTATCTAGATATGTTTCTGACAGACCAGCCAGCAAGCAATTGTCTTTCCATTTCATAACATGGTATTTAATAGCAGAAATTTGTACTTGCAGGGACAACAGTAAGGATGCTAGTGTATCAAATAGCTGGAGGGGAAAATAGTACATAGGCAGCTGCTTTAGGTTGCCCCCCCCCCTCACCTGGCATATTTGCCTTCTGCCACTGTAGTGTGACAACATACTGATTAGATAGATAGATGAACATGTGCAGCTTACTGACAATGTGAAAAGTCAAGGGACTAACATAAAATATTGCAACCTGAAAATCTCTCTATTTGTTGAAGGAAAGCTGCGTATGTTCACACTTTTAAAAATGGCCAAACCTTTATTAAACAAGTGTTGGTCACCACTTGCTTGGGGTCTACAATGTCCACCAATGGCTCCTTCATGGCAACATCCCTCATACAGGTCATGTCAAAGCCGTACACATTCTCCCACCCTAGCAAAGAAAATGGAAGGGTCAAAACTAAAAGAGAAACATTTGCAGTTTGCATAAATGATTTTGCACAGTACATTAATATTAGAAATGATCAAATGTGCAGATGACACCAAATTAGATGCGATAGATAATACCCCAGGGGACAGGATCAGAATTCAAAATGACTTTAACAGATTAGAGGGCTGGGCCAAAACTAACAACAATTTCAACAGGGAGAAATGTAAGACACTACACTTAGGCAGAAAAACTAAAATGAACAGATATAGGATGGGCAACACATGGTTTGACGACAGTAAATGTGAATCTCAGGATCTAGGACTCATAGGAAATTCTCATATGGAGAATGGGAGCAAAGCCCATCCTTATCCCATCCTTGACAGAGATCACATGAAAAACATTCACACATTTGCACTGATTCAATCATTAAACTGTCAGTGAAGTGTAACTGCATTAACAGGTTCTTCTATTAATGCAAAATGAAAGGCAAACATTGGACAGTTCCACGTCACAGACGAGACAATGATAGGATCAGTGTGACGTCATTTGAAAGTCTTTTGCATGATTGTGGTAATTTGCTCTTCCCAGATGGAACAATGGCTGGATCAGTGGAACATCTTCTGAAAGTCCTTCCCGTAATTGTGTGGGAAGGATGGGAGAAGGACAAGAAAAGGACGGGACAAGGACATCGTGTATCCCATCTGATAATCTCCTCAGTAGATCACATTGAGCATGAGTCGAAAGTGTGATATGGTAAATAAAAAAGCCAATGCAATTCTAAGCTGCATGAAGAGTATCTAGACTCTAGATCAAGATAATAGTATAGTGTCTGGACCGAGCAAAGTAATAATGCCATTCTATTCTGCTTTGGTCAGACCTCACCTGGAATACTCTGCCCAATTTTGGGCACCACAATTCAAGAAGAAGAATAAGAAGCTGGAACATGTCCAGAGGAGGCAACCAAAATGGTAAAGGGTCTGGAAACCATGCCCTATGAAGAGCGACTTAGGGGGCTAGGTATATTTAGCCTGGAGAAGAAATGATTAGGCGTTGACATGATAGTCATGCTTAAATATTTGACAGGATGTCAAAATGAAGAAGGAGCAAGCTTCTTTTCTGCTGCTCCAGAGACTAGAACAAGAAACAATGGATCCAAACTATAGGAAAAAAGATTCCACCTAAACATTAGGAAGAACGTCTTGACAGTAAGAGATGTTGAACAAAGTGTTGGACAATATGCTGCCTTGGAGTGTGGTGGAATCTCCTTTGGAGGTTTTTAAACAGAGACTGGATGGCCATCTATCAGGAGTACTTTGAATGTGTATCCCTGCATAGCAGAGGGTTGGACAGGATGGCTATTGTGTTTCTTCCAACTCTATGATTCTATAATCCAAAGGGGAAAAAATAATCCAAAAATAAAATTTAAAAATATTAAATTTTGTTTATATTTTCCACAGATCTAAAGCTACAAACTCTATAGTATGTTTTCAGTTTATTTTTTACAATGTCGTTAAATGCATACAACCCCAATCTTGACCAGGATCATTGTACAGGGACAGGGGAAATTAAAACATTGCATTCAGCAAGTTTTTTGTCAATGTGTTGTCCTTCATGTGGTAGCTAAAAAAGGAGGAGAAAAAAAAAATCAACTGGGATCTCCCACATGACAGGGAGATAAATTCTGAAATAAAAGTCTGGAAAGAAGCTTTGACCCTTCCCATTCCCTGTATGGTCTCAATCAGAATTAAGGCTCTAGATAGTATTTCAGGTTCTGATACAATGCATGTAAGTTTCAAAAGTGATGCATGTCAAGAAAGTAATTTAAGAGTCAAGAATTTAAAATACTATTTTTTCACTATAAAAATACAAGTTAAAATTCTATACTCAAAATTGTTTTAATATTTATAAATATTCAGCTTAAATTCTGTCAATAAAAATCAGCAGTGCACCATGGAATTTGACCTGGAGATTATAAAAATAACAGTCACTGCTAATATATAATTCAAGTTATGTATAATTCAGACCACTGAGTGTCCCAATAACAACAACAACAACAATAATAATATTAATAATATTTTTTTATTTATATTTCCCACCTCTCCCAATTAAATGAGAACTTTTTAAGTGAAAAACATTTGTATCACAGTAGTGCTTTTAAGATGTATAGATAAAACAGTGAAAACTCCATTCTCTTGCTTAGGGGTGTGAAAATCTGCCAGTTTCAATGTTGTTGCCTTTCACGGAATTCCAACTGTATTCTAGTCTCATCCCATTAGTATATTAAGCTCTGATAATTATTTTCTTCCTTTTTGATCAGGAATCTCTGTGTGTTTCTATATGCAGTTTCTCAAATTGTATGTACTTTTTGTTGAGAAATCTATGTATGTGCATTTTTCAAATACATGCATTTCTGGTCAAGCATATTTCTCAAATGGATGCATAGTTTTGTGTGATTTTCCCCATCCCATAGAAATGCACTGGAAGCTCCACTCTAATGCCTATTTTGGAAGGTGCAAATTGTATATTTCAGTAAGGAAATGGAAATCTAATACATTCCCTTCTCTACTCTGGTTACTAGTGTGTAACTGCCTGGTGTTACACTTTCAACATACATAACCTCTCTTTGTCTCAGTGTCAAATTCAACCAGGTATCAAACTGAGAAATTTCTGGAGAAGGAAGTATAAACAAAATTAGCCATCTAGGTTTCAGCATTGTTTCAGACCAAAAAAAACATACTGGCTGTCTCTGCATTGCACTACACTGCTCAATGCTATGGAATCCAGGGATTTGTAGTTTGTTGCACCAGAGCTCTCTGACACAGAAGGCTGAGTATCTCACAAAACTACAAGTCCCATAATTCCATAGCATTGAAGCATTAGTTCTGCAGTGCAGATGCAGCCATTGGCTCCTCTTGCCAATGGCTGGTGACATATGTTTCCAGATCATGATTGCATGGGCATTAGCAAGATCTAGCCTGTTTTTGTGTTTAAAACTTTGCCTAGGGGTCTCTACTTTTTAACTCTGACCATTAAACTCTGTCTTCTCTGTCTACTTGTACTTCTCTCAGTACTGAAACTTTATTAGACGTCTTTCTACTTTCTATTTCATCTGTTTTTTACTTCCATTGGATAGATTCAGTTTGGAAAATAATTCTCTGCATTCTTATGAAACCTTTATATGGAATAAGTGCTGATGCAGACAAACACCTGCAAAGCTGGCAAATTCAGTAGCAGCTACAAAGTTAGAGAGGATCAATGCATCAAGTGCAAATACATCACTGCAAAATGGTACATTTACAAAGTGCTTCCAAGCTGAGTTGCACTCACTGGTTCTTTCAAGCTTTTTAAAGACTGTACTAAGTGCTTTTTCAGCTTGCTGAATGTCAATCTTTGAACAAATAGTCCCCTAGGGAAACATACACTAGCTCTGTACTTTTGTGATGAAACACAAAGAATGGATAGCTTAAAAATACCTGTCCCTTTCAGAAAGAAAGAAAAAATCTATACCAAATGAGTCAAATCCTATTAAAGCACAGAATGCCTCATTAAATTTAAAATGAAAAAGAAAATAAGAACGTTAACAAGAATGTACTCAGTTTATGGAGAGTAAAAGAATGGTTCTGAAGGTAATGTGAGCATTTCTAAATAATATTAAGCACAAAAGCAAGTGACATAAATTGGAACCCTACAAGAGACAATAAAGAAAGCCATGGAGCTCTGGATGAGCTTTCTGTATTCCCAGCATGATCCCAACTAGCATTTGATAGTTAAAAACTGCACTACATTTAAGCTTCATCAGACTCAGCAAATATTGTTCTTCTGAAAATATTAATTTGGGATTGAAGATGGCAGGCTATCCTAACATACTGCATAGACTAAAGTATAGAATATGGACCTAGACCAAAATGTTTTGAATCTGACATGGCTAAAGATTTGTTCACTTCATCTGTTTCTCTACACATTTTCTTGTGAAAAGTTCTTTCAATCTACATCAAATCATAGAATTGTAGAGTTGGACAGGGCCTCATGGGCCATTTAGTTCCACTCCCTGCTCAATGCAGGATCTGGGATTGGCCAAACAGTCACTGTGCATTTGCCTTCACACCAGCAAATATACAGTCAGTTACACAATGTCAGCATCCAGCAGAAGAGTGGTGTAGCATAACTATATGCAAGCATGAAGTAGGATTTCAACAAATGTGATTGAATGACGGGTACAGAAAGACTGTATTATCTTTACTTACAGTGAATTTTGAAGTCCTTGTATTGCCTGTCTTCAATTGCCACCATGTACAAAGCAGCCCGGTCTGGAAACATAAGCCCTCCAGGTTTCTGTTGATGAATTGTGTGGAAATGGATCTCTTAATCTAGTCACCTAACAAAGACATCATATTTTTGAACTGTACATCCAAAAACCAGAGAAACACCCCACTATCCTCTTCCATGTCATTTACAGTCGGATTCAAGCATACACAGTTTGAAAATGTTCAAAAAAAGTATAAATTTCAAATATCAAACCTTGATTTTCCATTTTTAATAAGGGACACCATTTTGCTATGTCATTATATTTAATGGGACTTGAGCATACACGGATTTTGTTAAAAACGGGGGATCTTGGAACCAAACCCCAGCGTATAACAAGGGTCTACTGTATTCTATTAGCTTGCTGTGCTATGTGTTGATATTAATTTTCCTGTCTTTCAAGAGCCTGAGCTGTACTCCAACATCATTAGATATTTTGTTGTTATGTGCCTTCAAGTCATTTCTGACTTATGGCAACTCTATCACAGAGTTTTCATGGCAGGATTTTTTCAGAGGAGTTTTGACATTGCCTTCTCCTGAGGCTGAGAGCATGTGACTTGACCAAGGTCACCCAGTGGGTTTCATGGCTGAGCCGAGAATCAAATATTGGTCTCCAGAGTCATAGTCCAACAGACCAGTATATGATGCTGGCTCTTATTAGGTATATATCTAATGTATAGAAAAGTGACAGCTATAACTATAATACAAAGCTTTGGCTTTAAAATGTAAGGGTTTTTTTCCCCTTTATTCCATCCTCTATGCTGGTCTTTTTGCAGAATCTCACATGTCACATTCTCAGTTAGTAAAATGGTGTTGGTTAGGAGAAGACAATGAGTATCAAATTTTGGTCCTACCTTCCAGAAAAAGCAGGATATAAAAAAATACCTACTAGCCACTTATCTCGAGCAAAGATGACAGTGTTCAGCATGGACTCATAGAAAAGAGAGTAACCCATCCATTCACTGATGATGATGTCTACTTTTTCCACAGGCAATTCAACTTCTTCCACTTTGCCCTTAAATATGGTGATTACTGAGAAAAGAGCCCAAAAACAAATAGAGTTTGTATAATCTTAGGACCAACAAGTAAATGTTTGTTGATAGGTATTATTCTGCAGCTTTTGTGACTTTAGTCTTCAGATTTAAACCCAACACCTTGTCCTGGTTGGGTACTTTACCACACAAAATTATTTATTTAGCAATGCTCCTAGCTGGTCCTATGTGCACTATGCTTCCTGTGATTTTGCACCAGAAAGACCAGAGAAAATTATAAGTGCATGGAGGATGGCTGTAACAAGTACACATCGTATCATTCCATATCATGGGGCCAATCAAGATGGGTGAGTTCCCTATTATCAGCAGTGAAGAAAGATTAACAGAATTTATTTAGCTGCTTTCCCTCCTTTAATATTTAAGTCAATTGTCTACAAAGATCTAATTGCCTTCCAAGCTATTCTGTTTCTGATGTACTGTATATAAAAAAAATCTTTATTTAACTTTTGAAACAATACATTCAAACGTAATCCACTTTCTCAAATTTTTTACATACAAATTTGTTATCTACCCCATCCTCTTCTTAAGCAACAATACCAATAACTGATCTCTAACTAATCTACATAGACTTCCTAGAAGATTCTAAGTTTCCCCCATTTATTATATATATCTAAATTACTAACTCTTATCTTGATTCTATATGCCTCATCCATTAGAGTCTTTCTCTTATATAATAACTGATCCTTATCTCTTTCAAGCCAATTATTTTTTGCCACACCAATATTTAACTTAAGATATCCTTCACCTTTCTTCTAATCTATTCTTTTAAAGAAACAGTATACAATTCTCTCTTTTTTCACCTTTGTATACACATTACCCAGGGGTCCCATTCTTTATAGAAATTTTCTAACACACCCTTTTTCATCAACATAGTTAATTTGTACGTCTCAAAGTAATCCATTACTTTTAATTTCCAATCTTCTACTGTGGGGATGTCCTCTGATTTCCACTTCTTGCCGCGACAATCATATAAAATAATATTTTTTTGTTTCCAGTCTCCAATTTAATGGAAACAGTTATATTCAGAAGATAAATTTTTGGGTCGGCTCTTTCTTTAATATTGAACATTTTTTTCATCTCATTGTGTATTTTCTTCCAATACATTCTCGATTTTCTACAGTTCCACCAACAATGAAGATATGTCCCTACTTCTTTTTTTACATTTCCAACAGGTGTTTTTATTTTTGTTAAACATTTTCGATAATTTAAAGGGTGTTATATACAATCTAAATAGGGATTTATAAACGTTCTCTCTCATTTCCACACTTGGTGTATATTTTATTTTAGTTTTCCATAATTTTTCCCAGTGTTCCAATAGTATCGGTTCTTTTAAATCTACTGCCCATTTAATCATATATTCTTTTCTTGTTTCGTCTTCTAATTCAAAGTTACGAATCAAACTGTATAATTGTATATCTGTGAAATACTTCTCTTATTTTAGATTGTTCCATCAGCAGTACTTGATTTGCTTTTATTTCCAAAATTTGTCTTCTTTCTTTCATTTTCTTAACCTTATATGCTAGGAGTTTTTCTGCTTTATTGCCATGTTCAAAATATCTTTGTTTTATGAATTTCATTTTTTTGCTTATCAGTTCTGATATTTTTATATTTAATTGTTTCCTTAGTAGATTTAACTCTTTCTCTATTTTTTTTTAACTTTGTGGATCTCTCATCTTATTCTCTTCTTTTTCTTGATTTTTTTCCCTGAAATTGTTTGGATTTCTTTTTTGTGTGATTTATTTCTTTCATATTTTTTCTTCATCAAAAAACCTCTGATCACTGCTTTAGAGGCATCCCATATTGTTTTTATTTTGGTTTCCCATTCCCTGTTTTCTTGAAAGTAAAATTTCAGTTGTTCATTTACTTGTTTTTCTATGCCTTTGTTTTTCAATATCTAATCTCCATCTATATTTGTTTTTGGGAGGGAGAAATTCCAGCCATATCTGATTGTGATCTGAATTTTTGTTTACCTTAATTTTAACTTCTTTAACTTCACCGAACAGTTCTGTTGAGACAAAATACATGTTGATCCTCAACGCCGAATTGTGGGGTATCGAATAAAAAGTGTAGTCTTTGAAGTTTCCATTTTTTTTCCTCCAAGGATCTAATAACGTAAATATATCTAACATATCAAAAAAACTTTTCTGGTAATTTCCCTTGCTTTTCGGTAATTTTCTTTGTTGAATTTCTATTTATTAGTGGATCTAACAGTTCCAATCTCCCTAAATATATGATATTCGTACTTTAGATTCATAATCTTTTTTGTTAGTTTCTTTAAAAATGAAGCTTTTTTCTCTGTAGGGCCATATATTCCTGTCACTAATTTTTTTTTCCCCATTCATCATAATTTCTATACCAATATATTTTCCTTCTAGGTCATTTATTATTTCTTTTGCTGGAATTTGATGTTTAATAGAGATTGCTACTCCATTTTTCTTTTTGTCCCCCACTGATGTTTCATTCATTTTGGGGGTTTTCAAATATTTAATGTCCTTTTTCTTTATTCGTGTTTCTTGAATACATCATATGTCCCATTTTTGTTTTTCTTATTCATGAAATATTATCTTTCTTTTATGTGGTGAGTTAATTCCTTTGACATTCCAAGATAGGAACTTCATTATTATTTTCTGTTACTTTAAGGATCTGTTACTGCTCTTCTGTTTCTTCTTCTACTCTTTCAAATTCTTTTCTTCTTTCTTCTACTTTTTCTGTTTCACCTTTTAATATCTGTGTTTTGTCATCCATTGCTGGGTGACAGATGTTTATACCCTACTTTTCCACCCCAAGAAATGAGGTTATTAAAAGCATCTTACAAAAATATAGAAAACATAAAAGCAGTGACCATTCACTGAAACTAATTTACAAAAAGCTAAAAGCAGTAGCAAAGACAAAAGCAGACAGAGCCAAAATTAGCAATCAGGAGCAATAAAGGGAGTGGGGATTTGAACCCTCGTCTCCGGAAATGTAGTCCAATACTCAAACCACTAGACCATGCTGGCTCCTGCAATGAACTTTAAACACCAAAAATGGTAGTACATGAATGAGGCACATGACACCAAGATATGCAGATGATTCAGGTTAAAAAAACACAAGGGATGAAAGGGGTTTGCTAACAAATGCAACCCACCCCTCATTGCATTTTCTATAGAAACAGAAAGTGAAGGATGGGTTCCTCATAGGGTTGCTATATCCCAGGAACTGGCGGGACTGTCCCACTTTCTGAGAGGTGGGCATGGTCCCATCCTGCCCTCCCTCAGTACCGGGGTGGCTGGCCGGCTCCAGGCTCCCGGCCCTGATGCCTCCCTTTTATAGTGCTGAGCCAAGGGAGCACAGCAGGACTGGAGCTGACAGGGGGTGGGCTCTGCTGGTCTGCCCTGCCCCCTATTGGCCAGCCCTCAAGGAGCAGGCAGGACTCGCCTCTGCTCCTTTGTGCCAGTGCATGGGCTTACAGCAAGTCAAGGAGGAGGAGCAGGCAGGCTGGCAGCAGTAGCCACCATCCAGGTAGGCCGCTGGGAGGGGGCGGGAGGAAAGGGCCCTTATTCCTGGTGCCCCATGGTGCCATTTTCAGCCTTTTTGGCCTTTGGGCGGGGGGAATTGCTAAGAATGCCTGGAATGGGACATGTAGTTTGCATGGCACAAGGGATTGCCTGTTCTGTTTCAAATGCTAAGAATGCTTGGAAGTGTGTGTGGGATATGTAGTTTGCAATGGCACAAGGGACTGCCTATTCTGTTTCAAATGCTAAGAATGCTTGGAAGTGTGAAACATGTAGTTTGCATGGCACAAGGGACTGCCTTTGGTTCAATGCTAATGTTCTGTGGACACTTTTATTTCCAGTGAATGATATCTAATCCAAATTGATGTATTTTTATGCTTTTAATGCTAAGATAAGTCTGCCTTGTTGTGACAATGATGGTGATGGTGATGATGATGATATTGATATCAGCAAGCCTCTGAGGCATGGCCAATGTAAGTTGCTCTTATGTAAGTTGCTCTTATTACAAATTCATGAGCAGTGAAGAAAAATCAAAGTACCTTGACCAAGTACACACTTCTGAGAAGTACAGTTGGTGTAAGAAACCTGAAACTGCGGGCAAATCCACTTCTTGTTAAACCACCTTGACATGTTAAATATGCATAGCCATGTTAACCCATGTTAAAGGGTTTGGTTATGGAATAAGCCTGTGAAATATGCAAGAGGTCATGTTAAATAAAGCCATGTTAAATGCCCAAATGTGCTCTCATGTGTGTTTTGGAATTGGGGGGGGGGGTGTTGGCCAGAAAGGGAAGTACATTTCTTCTTCGTGGTCTCTGCGAATCATACAAATGGGTTTCACTGCGCCTGCACAGTACTGTTCGGAAACTTCTAGAATCACTGGACAAAGTACACTTTGCAACATATAGAAACTTTTTGGCGGTAGCTCCGCCCATCCCTTATAAAGCCCCTGCTTTCCCGCTCTTTCCCCAGTTCCTTTTTTCTGCCGCGTTTGCTGCTGTGAGGGAACTTCGCTAGCTTTCTAATAGCTTCTAACAGATCACTGGTATTGACCTCGGACTGAATTTGATCATTCTTCGGCTTTTACCCTTCTGACCCAGACTGTTTCTTTGACTGCTCCGTCTCTCTCATGTGTTTCAACCTCAGACCGTTTTGACTACGTTTACTCCGTTTTCCTCGGCTCTCGACCTCGGACCGTTTGACTTCAATTGTTACGTCCTTCTTGATATTGCCATCACCATGTCTCCAGCGCCCTTCAAGAAGTGTGACATCTGTGGCAGTAAGGTGCCTATTCAAGATCCCCACTCTTCCTGCCTCCTCTGTTTGGGAAGGGACCACGATGTCAAGGCCTGCCCTTTATGCAAGTCCATGATTTCGCAAGCCAGGAAAAATAGGGAGTCCCAGCTGACCTCGGCTCTTCTCCAGGGGACCATCAAGACTAGGTCAGACACCTCCCGTCCGTCTTCTGCGCCAGTGGTTCCAGCGACGGACGTCCCGGTCCGGGCCAGTGGAAGTCCCTTCACTTCGATGTTGGCGCCAAGTGCCATCCTGGCCCATGGCTCAGCTGAGCCCAGCTCTGCCTTCGACGAGGCCCTTGGCTATGGCTAAGTCCTCCAAACGCCCCCACAGACTGTGCGGGTCAGAGGCACCTACCCCTGGACCAGCCTCTGTGTCCTCTGACAGGACTGCGGCCGTGGGGGACAAGCTGTCTAAGGACAAGCCTTCCTCTAAAAAGGCTAAGGACAAGGCTAAAGACAAGCTGGCAGGAGAACCGAAATCTTCAGCACCCAAGGTCCCGGAGAAGTCCAAGAGACAGGCCACTGGTGAAACGGCTGACATGCCTTCGGCGAAGAAGCCTAGGGCCCCAGCTGGGACTCCGGATACGAGGGAGGCTGCCACGACTCTGTCGGAATCGACACCTTCCAGAAAAGACAAGCATGCCAAGACGTCAGACAGGCACTCCAAGACATCGGGTGCAGCGGCAGCTTCTGGAACTGAGCCCAGGCCCGAGAAGCGCCCCAGATCACCGGATCCATCGACCGGCCCTAGGAAGGCCAGCTCTAAGCATGGTACCCCTTCCAACACCTCCAAAGGGCATGTGAGGTCTGGCCCTCCAACTCCGTCGCGGAAGCCGAGAGATGCCTCGGATGAGCCCCGTGCATCTACCCTCGCAACGGTCCTGTTCACCAAGCCAGAACGGAGCCCTGACTCTCACAGGCGCTCACCTACCCCTGTGCCACGCTCCATCCGGACCTCCTCTACGACTCTGAGACTGACAGGTACTATGTCTCAGTCTCAAGGGAGGACGCCCTCCAACGCTTCATGACCGCAAGCCGCCACAGTCAGGGAGACCGGTCCATACCATCTAGGTCGGTTCCACGGCCTCTTCCACCAACCCCGGTCAGGCCACCTTCCAAGCAAGCCCCGGATCCGGCGTCGGTCCCAAGCCCTCAGCAGTCATTCATTCATCTTGACTCGGCTTCTGACGTGGACGACCAGTCCATGGACGTGGACGCTTCCAACCTGGAGATGTCCCCCCCCCCCGCTTCGCCTCAACAACTTCACCGTCTGGAACCAGCCTCACCTACCGACAACGTGTGCTCGTTTAACGAGCATGTCATCAAGATGGCTAATACCTTGGGGATCGAGCTGTCTTACCCAGATGAGAGTGCCAAGGACCCAGTTGACAGAAGGGTACATGGTAGGGTTCCTACACCTCTGTCCATCCCACTTCTCCCGTCACTTGAGGCCATAGTTAAAAGAACCTGGGACTCTCCTTCTTCGCTGGTGGGCTCGTCTAGGAAAATAGAGTCTCTTTACAGGATCTCCCCAGCCCACTGCACATGGCTGGCCGACCATCCGAAACAGAATTCCGCCATCGTGGAGGGATCGCAGCTGACCTCCACTCACAAGCTGGCCACTTCACCTGCGGATCGGGAGGCTAAGAAAGTTGATGCCTTAGCCAAAAAGGCCTACTCGGCTTCGGCGTTAGCAGTAAAGGCCTCGAACTATGCGGCTTGCATGGGTGCTTACATACAGGCCCTCATGGAAGACATCTCGCCGCTGGTTCCTGATGTCCCGGACGAGGTCCAGAGAAAGCTGGTGGAGATCCGCGATGAAGCCCACTCCATCGGAAGCTGGATCATAACCTCTTCCAAGAACATTGCTGATTGCTCCGGTCACTCCATGACTGCCTCCATCGCTCTGTGTCGCCATGCCTGGTTGAGGGGTTCTGACCTGAACCCGAATGTAAGGGCTACCATTGAGGACATGGCCTTGGATGACTCCGGTCTCTTCCATTCAGAAACCAACGAGCACCTGAATAGGAAATACCGAATGAAGGCTGCGGCAAAGAAATACGGCATGTCCTCCACTACTGTCCAGCCCTTCAAAAAGAGACACCAGCCCTGGCAGTTTCACCCTCAACAGAGGCCCTTCTATCAGGACCTCTCGGGACAGCAGCAGGGATCCCAGCGGCAGCGCTACCCTTCACAGTCTTAATCCTCGTCGGGCCGACGGAACGCAGCCCTGGATAGGTACCGCAAACCCCGACGTCAGGAACCAGACCATTCCAAGAAGAAGTCTTGAAGCCTCCCTGCGCACTTCGCCCATCCTGATCCATTCTTCTTAGACAAATTGCGCCCCTTCTTTAACATCTGGGCTTCCATCTCAAATGACTCATGGGTCCTTAAAATAGTCCGAAGGGGTTATGCCCTCGAGTTCAGTGAGCTCCCACCAACTGGAGCCTTCATTTCAACCATCCCCTCGGACACCCTTCTCGACGAAGTGCGCTCGTTACTGGACAAGGAGGCGATATCACCAATCGACCCCGAATTGTTTCCCTAATGTTTTTTCTCTAGGTACTTCACAGTACCCAAGGCTGATGGAAGTATCAGGCCCATATTGGACTTAAGGGCCCTCAACAAGTTCTTGTGTTATCAGCGCTTCCGTATGGTAACTCTAGCCTCCATTCTCCCTCTGCTCCGCCAGGGCCTCTGGTTCGCGACCATCGACCTGAAGGATGCTTACTTCCACATCGGGATTCGCGACTCCCACAGGAGGTTCCTCGCCTTCACCATCGGTTCCAACGCATACCACTACAACGTGCTTCCCTTCGGCCTAGCGACAGCTCCAAGAGTCTTCATGAAGTGCATGGCTCCGGTAGTGGCCTACTTGCACCAGAGGGGCTTCAGAGTCTTCCTGTACCTGGACGGCTGGCTGCTGGTGGCAGAGTCCCAAGAACAATTACAGGAGGCGACCGCCTTCACCCTGGGTCTCCTGGCCTCCCTCGGACTGGTGGTCAACATGCAAAAATCTCACCTTACTCCATCAAGACAGGTCAAATTCATTGGTGCCGTCATCAACTCCGAGGACTGCATCGCCTACCTCCCGCGGGATCGATTCCTGGCATTGAGAACTGCCGTCCTGGCCTGTTTGTCCCGAAGAAAAGTGAGGGCTCGGGACATTCAGGTGGCATTGGGACATATGGCTTCGACGACCTTTGTCACTCCATGGGCGAGACTCCATTCCAGACCGCTCCAGACTTGATTTCTGTCGACCTTTTGCCCAATGACGGACCACCCTTCAAAGCTTCTGTCCATTCCGAGATCGGTCGCCCACTCATTGCGTTGGTGGCTAGACTCCCGAAGCTTACCCTTTTCTCCACCCCGCCCGGATGTCACTCTGATGACAGACGCATCCCTGGAGGGTTGGGGCACCCACCTACTGGACCTTGTGGTAAGGGACAGGTGGTCCTCGGAGGACAAGACCCTCCACATCAACGCGCTGGAGATGTTGGCGGTAGAAAAGGCTCTTTGGGCTTTCGAGTCCCTGCTTTGCATCAAGGTAGTTCTTCTTCAGACGGACAACACCACTGTGATGTACTACTACCTGAACAAACAAGGTGGCACGAAGTCCAGAACTTTACTGGAACTCACCCTGCGAATCTGGGATTGGTGCATCCCGCGAGGGATTCTGCTTCAGGCAGTCTACTTGCCCGGGAAGGACAATGTGTGGCAGACCAGCTCAGCAGGTCTTCCTCGGCATGTCACGAGTGGGTGCTCCATCCCGAAGTAGTGGAGGACCTCTTCTGTCGGTGGGGGACCCCTCAGGTGGACCTCTTCGCAACGGCACACAACAGCAACTGTCCCCAGTTCTGTTCCCGGATGCCCTCCGTCGAGTCCCTAGGAGATGCATTCACATTCGATTGGACCGAGGGGATGCTGTACGCCTTCCCACCGTTCCCGCTTCTGACCAGAGTGATGTCCAAGATGCTGTCGGACAACCCGAACATGATCTTCATCACCCCGTGGTGGCCCAGGCAGCCGTGGTTCCCATGCCTACTTCACTTGTCCAGAAGGGAATTCCTGAGACTCGACCCTCGTCCTGACCTGCTCACAATTCGGGACGGATTGATCAGGCACCCGGACATCGAGAACCTGCCCTTGGTGGCATGGAGGATCCATCCTTAGCCACACTGCCAAACTCGGTGCGGGCCGTGGTCCTCGCGGCACAGAAGCCTTCCACCCAAAGGTCCTACGCCTCGAAATGGAAGAGGTTTTTATCCTTTTTAGCTGAAAAGGATCTATCCCCATCCCAGGTGATGACACCGATATTGCTGGAATTCCTGATGGCACTTTTGGAGGCTGGGTTATGCCTCACCTCTATTAAGTGCTATCTATCGGCGATTTGCTCTCATTTCCAGTTTGGGGGCAAACCTTCGTTTTTCACAGATCCACTGGTGAAAAGTTTCCTGAGAGAGTGTGCCAACCTCCAGCCCCCTGTTTCGGTCCCGACCCCAGCTTGGAGCTTGGACTCTGTGTTGTCTCCGTTGCAATCCAAGCCGTTTGAACTGATGGCCACGACTGACTTGAGACTGCTGTCATGGAAGATGGCTTTCCTTGTGGCTATCACCTCGGCCCGCCATGCGGGCGAAGTTTGTGCCTTGCGGAGGGACCAGCCATTTCTTATCTTTCATAAGGATAAGGTTGTCCTCCGTACCGACATTACCTTCTTGCCAAAGGTAGTTTCGGCTTTCCACTTGTGTTAGGACATTGTGTTACCGACACTAGCCCCCAACCCGACCACCGAGATCGAACGCAGCCTACACTCCTTGGACGTTCGGAGGGCCTTGGCCTTCTATCTGGACAGGACTGCGGGGTCGAGCTATTCCAATAGACTGTTCCAATGTTATTTGGAACCGAAGAAAGGACTGCCTGTGTCTGCGCAGAGGTTTTCCAAGTGGGTGGCGAATACCATCCATCTCTGCTATGAACTGTTGGGCAGACCTCTCCCAGCTAGGGTTCGCTCTCACACAACCAGAGCGCTGGCAGCATCCTCCGCTTTTTTGATGGGGGTTCCCTTGGAAGACATTTGTAGGGCTGCCGTATGGTCCCAGCCAATGACCTTTATTAAACATTACAGGCTGGATGTGAAGGCCAAACGGGATGCAGCCTTTGGAAGGGCTGTATTGGTTTCAGGGTTGCACTGACTAAGTTAAGCTATGTGCCTTGAATTTACTTGTATCTTGGATTACAAAACCTTGAATATGTTTATTCCTATGGTTTTGATATTGCACTGACCATCCATGCTGAGTTGTTGGGCTTGGGATTGAATGACTTTGAATGAGGTCTATTCCATGAATGTCATGGATACTGCATTGTTGTCTCATCCGTTCTGTTACCATTGTGCCAATGTGGGCCAACCCTATCTGACCATGGTGATCATTGCCTATACTGTGTCAACATCACAGTTATGCAAAACTGTTTGTTGGCTCAAGGGTTGGGTGAACCTCCCTGTTAATACACTATTTCACACAGGGAGTGTGTTGGTTTCATGACCATACAGTATATTGTTCTTTGGTACAAATTGACTGACAAAAGGTATTTGGTTCTATGAGTTTATTGTGCTAATAAACCAAAGTGTTTGAACCACTTTTTCTCTCAGGACACTCCCTCCGCCGTTATCTAAGCTTGTCAGTCTAACCCATTTGTATAATTCACAGAGACCACGAAGAAGAAGGACAGGTTGCTTACCTGTAACAGTATTTCTTCGAGTGGTCATCTGAGAATACATACAAATCCCGCCCATCCTCCCCTCTGTGTCGTACTCTTATTGGCTCATTCTCATGTCGCTTACGCGGCGAAAAATTTTGGAACTGGGGAAAGAGCGGGAAAACAGGGGCTTTATAAGGGATGGGCGGAGCTACCGCCAAAAAGTTTCTATATGTTGCAAAGTGTGCTTTGCCCAGTGATTCTAGAAGTTTCCGAACAGTACTGTGCAGGCGCAGTGAAACCCATTTGTATGTATTCGCATTTACTAAATGTGTTAAATTAAGAGAAAACTATTATAAGTTATTTTTAGGTGGTACTTGACCCCAATTAAGATTGCTAGATTGGCTAAACACGGTGTTTCTTACTGTTGGAAATGTAATCAAAAAGGAGGCACCTTATATCACCTTTGGTGGCAGTGCAAATCGGCTAAAAAAAATTGGATCATGATACACAGATCTATAACAAATGCAATGGGGAAAAATATTCCATTTACCCCTGAGTTATTTCTGTTAAATATTACTGATGGGATTTGGGACAATCTAGTTCAAGATGAGTTGAGTGTTTTACTATATGCAATAACTGCTGCTCGAATATTATTTGCCAAATACTGGAAAGCCAACTCTATCCCATCCTTAGAAGAATGGATTTTGAAATTGAATGAGTTAGCAATCTTGGACATGATCTCAATGTCCAAAAATGATAGAACAGCAATATAAAGCAAAATGGAAAGAGGTTGCAAAACTATGGGAAAATAAGCTTTCTGTATAAATATCAGGGTGCAAGATCGTTTGGAATAAGAGATATTTTATGTTAAATATTACATATGTATTTGTATTATTTCAATAATAAATAAAAGAACTGGGGGGGGGAAATAAACCGCCTATGTCTATGAATGAAAGACAGAGTGAATGTGCTTTTTGTTAGGTAATGATATTGATCTTTGATTCTATGTAACCTTTTATTTTATATATATTTGTAAAATTCTAATAAATAAAGTATTAAAAAACCATATTAAACTACTCCAGATATGTAGATTTGTTTCTGATTTTTCAATATGTCAGTTAAACATCACCAAAAGCTACTTTGGGTTTTATTTTAATTTTTTAGCACTTCCAGGTCTTGTAACAAGAGGTGTCAGTCTCTGATGTAAGTGCAGTTGTAATTGCTTAAAGACATTGGCCCCGTACAGACAGGCCAAAATAAAGCATGGCTTTGGCATGGCTTCCAGATTCTTAAGACACACATATCATTTAAACAGCATATCTCCAAAGTGACCTGAAGCAGCTTTATTTTGGCCTATCTGTATGGGCCCAATGTTGCCAAGGACTACAATGAGGCCAAGGCAAGGTGGAATATCTTGTGTGACAAACTGTGTTTAGTAACCATAGGCTTGTACATGTTAGGATCAAGGCCAGGCTAGGACACTATGGCTGATATCCTTTCACTAGGTCACCTGCCTCTACTGATTCCCAGAATAATTTTTAGATGTCTGGGGTTTTGGCACACAAACAAGGTATGTCTTTAGAACAGACAAAGCAGAGGTCCATTACACAACAGATTTACTTAGGCACCCAACCTGACACAGTTGATGTACCACTCAGTTGCCTGAAAAGCATTTCATAATGCTATGGTACCTAGCTGAACATTCTCCACAGTGCTGTAACATTACAAAAGATGAACTTTGTACTCTGCAGGCAAAACTGAGGTGGCCCAGAAAGACCCATAAAACCCTCAAAGTGCTGAGGGAACTGGGGATCATTTTGTGACACCTCAATTTGAATACAGATGGCCTTCTATGCTTTAGTCTCCAGTTCAATAGCTGGCCACCAGCACAATAAGCCAAAGTTCCCTCCTTGCCACCATTAACGTCAATTCTGAGTGATCACATCTTGGCTAAGTGCTTTTGACTTCTCCTATGTTGAGCCATCTGTATTTCTTATATGGTATAACTGGTTTTCTGTGCTGGAGAGCTTCCATTTGGGTACCTGCCTAAGACATCCCTTTTTGATATTAATTTGATATCAAGGGTCGAAGAGGAATGACTGAGAGATGGACTCTGGGGTAATCAGCCTAAGATTTATTTTCATGACATAATTTTTATTTCATGGCCCCAACAAAGAATACTTCAGGATATTAGCATGGATCTCATCTTCTCTGAATTCTTCCCTATTTGATGGCAGTTTATATATGACAGAATGTGCTCAGGAAGAAGGTAAAATTTGGTTCTACAATTTTAGTCACCAACAAGACCTTTTTATTTGAAAGGTATCTTATGTTTTTCACCTAACATCTGCCTTCAATTTTTCATTTCCCAGACTCCTGACAGTTTTTGTGAGTTTTTCAAGCTATGTGGCCATGTTCTAGAAGAGTTTCTTCCTGACATTTCACCAGCATCTGTGGCTGGCATCATCAGAGAACTTCTGACCATTGGTAACCTGGGCAAGGAACAAGATAGATCCCTGCCTGGAGGAGTTTTGGATACTTGGGATTGGTCAGTAATGCTGGTGTTATTGACTTAATTTCCTCTGTCCATGATCTGCTCCATAGCTGGCACTGCATTTCTGTCTTTTCAAATAAGAGGGAAGAAGTGAGAAAAGGTAATGTTTAGCCATTTAAGCAATGGGTAGGTAAGCAGTCTGTTGGAATTACATTTGCCTGTGGTGGGTGGCAGATTCCTGTATCAAAAATCTCTCTCCTTTAACTTTTAAAAGGCAGCCTCAATGCAGTGTGAAAATGTGAGCAGAGCATAATTCATTTCTCATCATAACTGGAAAAAAAATGTGGCATGTTATGAGAAAACTTGTGCCAGCTAGTGAAAATAGAGTGTGCAAACAGAAAGATTTCACTCCTCCAAAATAAACTTTACAAAATTACTTGGCTACTTCCTATACCACAAAATCTCTTAGCTTGGCTGAGAGCCAAGAGTTTTATGGAAAATTATCAATATTGTTGGGGTGGAGGTAGGGAATTGGTAGTGCAACATCCAGGCATTTTCCTTAAACAACCCAAATCATTAGGACATAACAGCATCCACGTCACTGAGAGATTTGACTGCATTTACACTGTAGAACCATTTACAGCTTCAACAAGTTTGGTAGAGTTGAGTTGATAGAATTACATTGTGGACAATGTGCAGGATGCATCTGAAGTGGTAAGCGGGTGTGGAGGATACCCCACTCCTAAAAAGATATATCCATGAAGGACATTGGAGTGGGTCTTATGACTTAAAATAGACCCAATGAATCAATAGTAACTTGGTAAATGGATACATGCATAAATTCTATTTATGCAATAGACCTACTCTAGCTAAGGAAATTATCACACCTCCTTTCCTCTAGACATGGGATGAATGTCAGGAAATTACATTGGTGTGGCCACTAGGGGGAGCTGTTGTGCAGATAATTTACAGCTCCAGTGGCAGCTAATGTGTCAGCATTCAAACAGTTCATCATCAGAATGTTGATGCAACTGTCAACTGTCAGTTCTCAACTGTCACTGAGAGGAGAGTGAGACAGTTGGTGCCTCAGAGAGTGGGCTGTGTCTGTTACTGGGAGACAGTTGGTGCCTATGAGTGGGCTGTGTCTGTTACTGAGAGGCAGTGAGATGGTTATGTGTTAATGTGGCTGCCTCAGAGGTTGCGTTATTGTTGCTTGGTGTAAATAGTGTGTATTAGAGATGGATGTCCAATACACTGTGTATATCTATGTTGTAAATACTGCAAAGGAAGATTAAAGCCCTCGTTTAGAGTGAAGACTTGTAAGAGTCATTATTAGTTGAAGACATCTTCACAGATTCCTTCTTCTTGGTGTCCTGTCGACGTGGTTGAACTCTGCAGGTGGTCATGGTGGACACTGTGCGTCATTTCCATATGCCCCAACAAGGGTTATGGGCGCAACACACATGTCACAACAATGTAAACTTAAATAGACAGATTTTATTGCATACCAGCATGCCCAGGCATCCTGTATCCGATTTGGGCTTCCTGCATCTGAACTGGGCTTCTTCCATACCTTTTAAATAACAAAATTTCCCCATTTTTAAAACAAGTGTAGGAGAATCCTAGATCAGGTACAGGATGCCTACTGCTTGGGCATGGGTGTGTGTGATAAAATGCACCTACAGTGGTGCCTCGGGATACGAAATGATCGGGTTACGAAATTTCCGGGATACGAAAAAGTTGGATTGGCAAAAACTGTTTCGGGTTACGAAATATTTTTTGGGTTACGAAATTCATTTCGGCGCGAAATTCAAATGCTGCAAAGTGCAGCTATAGGCTTTCCAGTGCTAACGGAAAAGTGTTTCGGGTTACGAAATTTTCGGGTTACGAAAGGAATGGCGGAACGAATTAATTTCGTAACCCGAGGCACCACTGTATTTGTTAACATCCCGCACCTAGTGTGGGAGGAAAGGTGGTGCAATAAAGTCCTTAGATTAACAATAGCATTCAGGCTTAGAACTTCAGCCCAGCTCAAATATCATTCAGGGGGTGATGCCTGAGGTGTATGGCAGACTAGGTACATACCCAGGCTATGGCAAGGACTGATGTGACTGATCGATGCAATGGTAAGGCCCCAGAGCTATTACCTCCCACACGAGCAAGCAAGTGGACAGAGCCAGAGAACTGGCTAGTTGAGGTGCACAATAAGTAGATCCATCTTTTATACCATGTTGAAACTATGTGAGTTGTTTATTGTGGCTATTTATAAGCCCTTAATTCTTTTCTAACTTCAGTAGGTGCTGACAGTGCAAACAGCTGCATATAGCTCCTAAGCCAGGACTTGGCTACTCACAGACTAGATTTATTCTTCTTATGTTCTTTGTTATGCTGGTCTATGGCTGTAAAAAAGATGAACTATGTTCTTTCATGTATTTTCTTTTATACAAATGCTGTTACAATATCATAAGATTGTTGTAAAAGTAGTAACTCTTAAATTATCATCAGATGGTTTGATGTGATAATTGTGTTTATGTGTATTTTAAAATGCCAAATAACCCCAAAGCAATATGAACAATATGTCACTGATTATAAATTAAGTAAAGAGAAATTAGTCAAAAACAGCAGATACAACCAATCTCCTTAGATAAGTCTTACTGTGATCCAAGTGGTTCGTCTTGATAATTTTTTCTGAGTAGTCAGATATACTGGAACATTCAATCTAAAGGATACAAGGGAGGGAGAGAAAGTGAAAGTGTTTTGTATTGATTTCAGAGCCTGTACAGAAAAACATATCTATAGACAATAGTACAACCAATTACAGGAGACAAAAAAGAAAGGCATATGAACATATTTGACTAGAGAAGAGAATGACTGCTTAAACTTATATATATCTGTAGTATATATATAAATATATATGCCCCTTGAGGCAGATTTACTTGTCTCCAGTTTCTCTTTTTCTACTTCAAGACAAATAAGTAATATTTCAAGCCAGTGAATACAGATCTCAATGTTCTGACAATTCCAGCTGGAATTTGTGAATGTGAAAATTCATAAGTTATACAGTTAAAACTTCATAACTGACACACATCTGACATGCTTAGGTTGAACTTTACCTGTGGTTCTGACAGCTCATAAGAGTAAAGCAGAGCTTACAATGGCAAGATGTACAGTGAGGGTGTTTTGTGAGGGTGATCAACTGCCTATATAGAACTGTCACTGCATGTTGGGTTTGTTTTGTAATGTGATAAGACTGTAAGACCAAAATATTTGTGCATTTGTATCTTTGTATATTAATTTCAGTAAAATTGTTCTGGTCTCTTCAAATCTCACCAGTCAAGGCTTAATGTCCATGATAAGAATTTAGATAGAGATCCATGGTGGCTAATCTTACGCATCATTTTTCCAGCAGTAAATCAGAACTAATTAGCTTAATTTTGTAATACACATATTCATTATGTCATTTTTCACTGAGCTATATGGCAATGTTTCTGATTTAATTTTCAGAGGGTTGGCTTTTGTAGAGCTTGTACTCTGATATTGCTACAGCCTATGGCCATGAAAGTTAGAATATACAAATTACATTAGATAACACAGTGAAATTAAGAGAATGGCAAAAGTGAGTGTGAAGCTATTTATTAATTTATTTTATGCAATTCTTATTCTTCTCTTCAGGGTGGCTTACTTAAATTTAAACACTAGTAAAAATGCAAAGGCAAATAAAAATAATTCCAGTGATAAAATATGCGAACTATTTGTCCAAATACAAGTTCTTCAGGCATCTTTAAAAAACAGGACACCACAAACGAAAGGACATTCTCTCTGTGCCCATACCTCACTGCTCATGGCAGGCTGAGGAAAATGACATCAATGTGATGTTACTTTAACTTTCATGACTCCATCCTCAGGGATCTTGGGATCTGTAAGTATTTTATTCTCTATTCTACAGTTCAGTTCAAGAGGGCTATTAACAAGCTGGAGTGTTTCCAGAGGAGAGTGACCAAAATGTTGAAAGATCTGGCAACCATGCCCTATGAGGAGCACTTGAGGTTGCTGGGTATGTTTAGCTTGGGAGAAAAGATTAAGAGGTGACATAATAGCCATCTTTAAAATATTTGAAAAGATGTCATCTTGATGATGGAGCAAGTCCAGAGACTAAGTGTAGTAAGGGAGGGGAAGGGGAGGGGAGGGTTGGTCAGGCAGAGCCACAATTAGGGGGAAAGGAGGACCCAGGGAAGAGGAAGTGGAGGAGGAGAGATATTTGGGGAGAGGTATAAAAGGTAAGGGAGAAGTGAGCACATGGTGGAAGGGAAAACGCGGAAGAACAGGATGCAGAGAGGCGATCGGAGCAGGGAAAGAGAAAGTAACCAGGAGCCCAAGGAGAGAGAGTCAGACCTCACGTGGATGTAAAATTAAGAGACCCTAAAGAAGAGGGGGATTTTTGCTATCCCCATGAAGGTGAGTGGAGGAAGAAAGAAGAAGGCCATGGAAGGTGAGTGGTGGGACCCGAAGGGAGAACTTTGGAAGCAGACCCCAGTACCCACAGACCGAGACAAGTTGGAGTTGGAGGTGTTGGAAAAATGCTTCGGGCTGAGAGTGGAGCCGAGAGAAGAATCACCATGAGGAAAGAAAATTGTTTTGAGACTGTGTTTATGTTCAGGGTTGTGGCGTTATTGTTAAGTTGAAAGAGTTCAGTAAAGTTTGAGTGCATACAAGTCACGTGTCTGCAAGTTTGTAACTCACACCTGAAGTAGTGTGGCCATATGAGTCCAATATGCCGCAGGGTGCGCAAGCCCCCCACACACACACACACACTAAGACATGGAGCAGTGGATTTACACTACAAGAAAAGAGATTCCACCTCAACACTAGGAAAAACTTTCAGACAGTAAAAGATGTTTGACAGTGGAATACACTACCTGGGAGTATGGTGAAGTCTCATTTGAAGGTTTTTAAACAGAGGCTGGATGTGGTCTCCCTGTTCACCAAAGTCCCCATAATGGACACCATGATACTCATCCGAAAGATTTTTCCAGAAGACATCACAGCCCTGTTCAAACATTGCCTCACCACAAGCTATTTCCAGTGGGACAATGGATTCTACAAACAGAGAGATGGGGTAGCAGTGGGAAGCCCTCTAAGCCCTGTGATAGCAAACTTTTACATGAAACACTTTGAAAAGCAAGCCCTGGAAACAGCACCGAAAAAGCCCACAACTTGGTTCCGATACATGGATGACACTTTCACCATTTGGAGTCATGGAGAAAAAGATCTGGCTGTGTTCCTGAACCATCAGAACAACATCCACCCCAACATCCAATTCACTATGGAAAAAGAAAAGGAAGAAACACTGCCATTCTTGGATGTCCTAGTCATCTACAAACCGAACCAACGTTTGGGTCACATAGTATACAAAAACCCCACACATACAGACCAATACCTGAACAAGAACTCCAACCATCACCCAGGACAAAAAACAAGCACAATCAAAACACTTGTAGACCAAGCAAAATGCATCTGTGAACCCCACTTCTTGGAAGATGAACTGAAGCACTTGGACTGGGCTCTACAGGGTAATGGTTATTCCAGCTCAGACTCAGAAGGGCTGTCAGGTCCATGAAAACACAGAGGAGTAAAGACAAGCAGCCACCCAAAGGGAAGGTATTTTTACCATACATCAAAGGAGTCACAGACAGAATAGGCAAAGTGGTGAGGAAGCACAACCTGCAAATGGTTTAGAAACTGCTGAAGAAAATCCAGCAAATGCTTCGCTCAGCCAAGGACCAGAGAGACCCTCTCACAGCCGCAGGAGTTTACCGCATACTACTGCGGACAAGTCTACATAGGGACCACCAAACACAGTGTGCAAACAAGAATCAAGGAACACGAGAAACACTGCAGACTGGGCCATCCATAAAAATCAGCAGTAGCAGAACATGCCACAAACCAACCTGGGCATAAAATACTGTTTGAAAACACTGAAATTCTAGACCATGCCAACCACTACCATGTCAGGATGCACAGGGAAGCCACTGAAATCCACAAACATCTGGATAATTTCAACCGGAAAGAAGAAATCCTTAAACAAAATTTGGCTACCAGTCCTGAGGAATAACAAAACAAGGACTCAGCAAATGCAAATGGGAAACCACTCAGAGTCAGGGGCTTTCCCAACAGATAATGATCACCCATTAGCAGACACTAATCCTCTTTCGCATTAGCCTTCCAGCTTGAGGCCATCAGCACAGAACAATACACATGCAAATCACTCCTGCATTCCCAGGCTCACACAGTATATATATATATACCCACTTTTTTCAGGCAAGCATTCTCTGAAGTTGCCCGCCACAGATGCTGGCAAAATGTCAGGAAGAAAATCTTCTAGAACATGGCCACATAGCCTGAAAAATCCACAAAAAACTATGGATGCCGGCCATGAAAGCCTTCGACTTCACATTTTCAGATTTTCCTCTTTTTCGTTCCCTTTCTTAATATATAAAAAAGGATGTTACCATGACAGGTTAAGAATGTATTAGTAGGGAATCGAAAGCTTTTCAGTTTAAGGTGGACATTATTTGTACAAAACCAGAAGAAATTGTTTTGTTTATTAAAGGCCATTACTGAGACAGGTTATACTTGGCTTATTGTATTATCCTAGTGTGAGGCAACAGCACTTCCTTTATAAAACAAATTGCATACATTTGCAACAAGGGATGTTATATTGTGGGGAGACTTACATATAGTATTGGACCCCTAAAAAGATTGGAGCAATTTTCAAGGAATGGCACAGAAGGATAGAAATAACAAAAATAATCTGGTTCAAGTTCTTGAATCCATTTTCCTGTTAGATACATGGAGAACTAAAGATTGCATGCTTTATTCTAAGAGATTCTCCTCTCCTTCCAGAATAGATTTTCTTTTGGCATCCACATCTTTAAAGAGTTTGATATGCCAGTCATTCATCAAATTTACTGTATATATCTGATCACTTACCTGTGGTGACAAATTTTCAATTTAAAACTAGGCCTCCTACGCTAACTATTTGGCGTTTTAACAGAGGTGTTAAACAATAAGTGCTTTAGTGGTAATATAGCAAGGAAGCTAAAATTGTACTTGAAGTTAATGAAACTCTTGATATGGATTACATGATTGTTTGGGTTATGAAGGCTACTATTAGGGGTGTCATATTAAAAGAAGATTAAATATAACATAAATGCAAATTGGCACATATGAAGAATCAAAGAGATATAGAAAAACTAGTAGAAAAATATAAACAAACATCATATAAAAAGTCTATAGACAACTAGAGGTGTAGCATCATGAATGAAACAGCTGAGAGTTTCATTCCTATTACGTACATTCTGATCAGTCAGATTTTGTTAATGATTGGCATATTTCAGACCCAATTAGGTGAATGTTCAATATTGTGGCACATAGCAAACCATGTGGAATACAGTGGATCCTTGTTATACGCTGGGGTTTGGTTCCAAGATCCCCTGTGTATAACAAAATCCGTGTATGCTCAAGTCCCATTAAGTATAATGACATAGCAAAATGGTGTCCCTAATAAAAAATGGAACATCAAGGTAAATTTATACTTTTTTGGAACATTTTCAAACCGTGTATGCTTAAATCCGTGTATAAAAAATCCGTGTATAAGAAGGGCCGACTGTATATACATTAGATACCTTCAAGGCTTTTGATTGTCTTTTTAGAGTTCTTGAGAAATACAACACAGGTAACATTTTAAAAAAGGTATACAGAAGTTATATTTGGCAGCTACAATTGTGATTCTCTAGTCTTTTCATTATCTTCTGGTATTAAAAAGGGATACCCAGTATTTTCATTCCTACACATTATTTCACTAGAATCCTTGGTTCAAGCATTAAGAAATAAAAGAATAGAATTGGACATTTAACCTTTCCTTTCTCTATTTCCATCTCAAAAAAAGCTTAAACATTTTGGCAAATTATCATCATCTGTACACATCTAAATTTCAAGTTCTGATTTTGTTACTTCAAAACCATGTAAGTTCCTCTCCATCATAAATCCCTCAAATGTCTATCTAGTACTACTAACTACTCTTGAAATCATATCCCTCAAGCTTCAATTCTTCATTTGCTTTCATTCTGTAATGTCTCCCATCAAACATTAAAAGATCTTGTCAAGTTACCCACATATCTCTAAATACTATTTCTCTTCTATATAAAGCTTCATGGGGTGAAATCCATAAGGCCTTTTAAAGGCATAATCTTGTTTTGCATTTATTTTGTATTATTAACAGAGATTAAGAACCCCCCTCCTTTACTGCAGCTGAACATGATTTGTAAGGGGACCAAATGTGCAAACACAAAGGTTCTGGGTTTTCTATTTTCTATTCTCAAGTCAGATTGCCATATCAATCAAGCACATTGCTTGATATCCCCTTCCCCTAGGTGTTTTCGAAAAGGTTTTTGTACATACAGGTCACGCCATACATTGAAAGCCACGTGCCAAGAGAGGCAATTATGCGTGTGCGTTTGGCATGCGTGCTGTGGCGCATCATAGGCACGAGAACCATTGTTTTCCATTACGTGTGGGGGGGGGGGTCTGGAACGGATCCACCATGTAAGGGAAGGGCACACTGTATTTATTGCATCATCTTTGTCTTGTCTTGTTGCACTCTCTCATACAATTTATAAAAGCTTAAGGAGCAAAGAGTTTCTCCTATTGACAGCTGATGAGAAATAAAGAATATAATTTGAGACATTTGGAGTCAGTCACAATCTCCATCTTTCCCAAAGCATCAAACATAATTTGCCAATTATCAAATGCTTTCTCTGCATCCAAAAATATCAAGGCAGCTCATTTTTCATGTTTAACTAAATATTATAAAATATCCAATACATATCTTACATTGTCTCACATGTCTTGTGTTGTCCCACATTTTACTAGCTTGTTTTCAAAGGTATCATGGGGGTCCTTGTCAAAACCCTTACTGAAATCAAGATACAGTACATCCACAACATTCCCTTCATCTGCCAAGCTGACACTGTCAAAATAGACATAAAATTAATCTGGCATGACTTATTTTTGAGAAACCCATTCTTTTAGGACTGAAATAGACCAGCTGCTGGGTGTCTTGGGGATGCGGTGTTTTGATGGCACATTCCCCCAAGACACCAGGAATCCCCCCAACCAACCAATCAGACTGGCGTTGCTTCAAGCTGCTCGGGGGGCATGGCATTTTCACAATGCATGGCCCCAGAGCACCCAGAAGCTGCCCGGGGATTGTGCTGGGGCCCCCTGAGGCAGCCCCAAACCAGCCTAAATAGGAGCGAACCTTTTCCACTCCTATTTGGGCCAACAGTGGAGGGCATCTGTCAGACTTGAGCAAACTCAAAACCAATGAGTATCAAAGAGTCTAGCGTTTTGAAACAGCGGAGAACGTTATTGCATACACCTAGTCAGAAGTTCACCAGTCAGCATTTAAACCAGAACAGCCCCCCACAGCCAAGCAATACATTAAACCCCAGAAATCCAAACTCCACCCCACCTAAACTAGCACCCACCTCCAATTCCCATAGCTTAGTCCAATTCCCTCTTCTAAACTTCTCACCAACTCTTTCAGACAGACATCATCATACACCGCCTTTCTGTTACTACCAGACACCAACCCAGTGCAGCCCACATCACACACATTCCAAACCTATTGTTCCCAAAACTATTCTAACCACCTGCACACTTCCCAGCCCCCTATGCCAACTAGCAACTATTAGCCTACCCATGAGCCTCAAACAAGCAAGCAAGCATATAACTTATTTTATCATTTGAAAAGAAAACATCTACAAAACCATTCCCCATCAAAACTCTGACAAAATCCATGCATGCATGGTTCTGACAGCACCTTTGGGCCCATGACATTTATGGCCATCTGTTTTGGCCCTATGTAATCATAGCATTCTTTTCCAAATGCTTATAGACTGTCTGTTTCATGATCTGCTTTAGAATCTTTCCTGGTATTGATGCCAGGTTGACTGAGTCAAGATTATTTGGGTCCTCTTTTTTCCTGTTTTGAAGATGGCAACATTTGCGTTCCTCCTGTCTTCTGGGATCTCTCCTGTTTGCCAGATTTTGAGATTACTTTTGCCAGCACTTTTAATACCCTTGGATAGAGTTAATCTGTCCCTGCAGATTTGAATTCATTTATAGTGGCTAGGTATTCCTATACTACCTCTTTGCTTAATCTGTGCTGCATTTACCTTACTGCATTACCTGCTCCATTTTCTCCAGGTTGAGCACAGATCTCCTTTTGAGAGAAGAAGGTGTTAAGCAGTTCTGCCTTTTCTCAGTTCCCTGTTAGCATTCTGCCATTTTCTCCACATAGCATCCCTACCATTTCCTTATTCTTCTTTTGCTACAGCCACAACCAAAAAAAAACCCCTTTTTATTGTTGTTAGGAAGCCTGAGCTCATTGACTTTAGTTTTTCTGATTTTACCCCAAGATGTGCTAGCTATTTGTTTTAATTACTCTTTGGTGATTTCCCCCCTTTTCCATCTTATACATCTTCCATTCAAGCCATAGCTCGGTTGAAAAGTTCTTTAGTCATCCATCCTGGTTTCTTGAGACACCTCCAATTTTTCCTCTTTGTTGGAGCAGTTAGAAATTGTGCCTTTTGAGAAACTCCCATTCCTCATTAACCCCCTTCACTATTAGCATTCATAACCATGGCATCACTGTCACTATTTTCCTAAGTTTACTGAAATCAGTTTTCTTAAAGTCTGGAATAAATGTCTGACTATATTTGGCTTCCCTTTTTCCACTGTATATCAAATTCCAGCAGAATATGATCACTCTCACCTAAGGATCATGCCACATTCACGACTGGGCAATGTGATGAAGTGAGGAAGTAAGGAAAGATTTGATGGTGTGTAAGAGTGGGTTTGTTGGAGGAGAGTGAAATTCACTTCAAAGGAGTGAATTTACATTCTGAGCTTCTGCCTCAAAGTTACGTCATATTTAGCAGCATCACTTTGCTTGATTTTGGAATGAATGTTTTATAACTGGCTGTCTAGCAGTTCAACCATTTTACAAGTGAACAGCTATCATAGCCATTTTACCTCTGTGTCCATTACTATTACATACAATTTTAACGAGGTTGTAGTCTAGATTCTTCATTATTTTTCCCATTAAGCATATTTAGCTGTTCTTTCTCCTACAGAGTGTAATAGGAGTCACTTAAAAGTACTTTTATCTATGTCGATAAATTTTTATGTTACCTTCTCTCTGAGTTAGGAAACAAACAAAAAAGGAAATATTAGCTATCTGTGGGTGGCTGCCTTGCATGTGCAAAAGACTGAGGGAAAAGCTTGTGCAGTTTTATAATACAGATTTTAATGGCTGTGAAAAAACTGGTAATACAGTTTTTGAAAATATTTTTAATTGATACTGTATATGAATAATAAACATCCCAACCAGGATATACATATATAGCACAATGACACATCCCTCCAAAAAACAAAAAACAAAAACATGTTTCACAATAAACACCCACCACACCCACATTAAGGAACATTAAACTAGACTTGATTTCCTACTTTCTTAACATTGGTGTTATCATAGGTCAGGTATCTTTCCATTTAACTAGTGAAAGGTCGTACGTACCTCTACCCGTCATTTGGAAGAATAAACCATCAGCTCACAAATCAAATCTCAAAACCAACAAATGTAATCTTTTTCCTTCTTTCACATATAAATTGTATGAAAGGTTCCCACTCTTTTACAAATTTATCCACCGATTTCTCCCTCAATAGATTGGTCAGTTTATCTATCTCTGCTAGATATCTCTGCTATCTCTCTAGTGATGGGATTTCCATACTTTCCCATCTCTGGGTTTATATTATCCTTGCTGCTGTCATCATATATGGAAACATCTTTTCTTGTTGTTTCTTAATTTATTCATCTGTTATCCCCAATAAAAAGTACTCACTTCTGTCTTGAAGACCTTCTGTATCACATCATGGATTAACTTCTAATATTCTTTTGCCTTTTTACATGTCCACCGCATATGGTAGAGCAAATCTTCTTACAGATTACACTTCCAGCATTTATTTTTCAACTAAACATCATTTTATAACAATTCTCCTTAAGATTGTTAACTAGTTTAAACTTTCTGCTACAATCTTGCCTAGTTCAATATTATAGCCAGTTTTGCACCCATTTAATCATATACTGTACTGCAAAATTGGGACACAAAGCAGCTTACAAATTAAAATAGTATAATTAAAAACACACAAAAGTGCAAATTAAAATAGCATTAAACTAGTACAATATTAAAACAGCACTCAGTAAAAGAATAAAATGCAATCAGAACATAAAAGCACTTTTAAAAGTATATTTTAAAACATTTAAAATAAAGCACATTGAAGCAACAGAAAATATATATATTATAATAATAATAAAATAATATATAAAATATATAAAACAACTTTATACATATTCTTAAAACTTTGAAAATCACCACCACACAGCATTAAGAGTACAGCCTCAATTGTTTGTGGACGCCTGGTGGCACAAAAATGTTTTAACTTGTCACCAGAAGAGGAGCAAGGACAGGGGCATCTGGCCTCTCTGGGGAGGGAGGGCCAAAGTCAGGGAGCAGCCACTGAGAAGGCCGTATCCCAGTTTCTACCAAACAAGCCTGAGAAGGTGATGGGAGAGGAAGGCCTCTCACGATGATCTTAAAACCCAAGTGGGTTCGTGCAGGGAGATATGGGCGGGTTACAGACGGGCAGGGGAGGACGTCTTGGAGGTGTATTCAGCTGAATACGGAGCCTCCAGACGGCCCGCCCCGGGGGCGTGCTTCAGGTGTTGGGGCTTCCACAGGGGGGGCAGTGAAGACGCCTCACCTGGGTCCGTTTCGGACCCGTAGCTTCCATACCGCCGCCTCGGAGGACGGCACAAAAAAAGAGGCAGCTTCCGCACGGGCGGCCCAAACCGCGGCTTTTTTTTTTCTTTTGCCGGCTGGCGGATGCGCAGCTGCGCAACTACAGCGCTAAGCAGCAGCAGAAAGCCTATGTGCGCTTTTAAAGCGCCCAAGCCCCTTTAAACTTTCTCTCATCTACGAGGCCATGGAGGCTGGCATCCATGTGCCAGGGAACCCCAGCATCAACATCAGAGGCCAGCAGATCGGGCCCCTGATACTGGCTGACAGTGCCTACCCCATTCGGAAGTGGCTCATGACCCCCTTGAAGAGAAAGAGAAGAAGAAAGCAGGGGAGGATGTGAGGGATGCCCTGGCAGATTTTTTTCTGACAAGGAGAATCTGAAGGATGGCTCCTGTGCCATCACTTGTGATGTCAGAGTGCATTGTTCTGTAATAGCATAAGCCACATGAAACAATGTATCCCATTATCCACAGTTTGACGTCTTGCCTATCATTCCTGATCTGTGGTTGTGGGCATGTTTGCCCCGTGCCTGAGGGGGACACACAAAACACACCCCACCAAAGGTCTCCTGGCGCCTGTTTTCCTGGGGCACAAAACAGTACCATCAGCTCCAACTGCCAATGGCCCTTGACAATGTATCAATCCCCATCAATTCAGCTTTTCCTAATGGCCAATTTGAATGTATCAATGGGGACACCCAGAGGAAATCTTTGGGGGAGAATCCAAACTGCCTCTGAAAACTTTCATTGGCCTAGACACCGTGGCCCTAACGGCCAGAGCCGCAGTTGCCATATATATCCGCTGCGCAACTGTGCAAGGACCCCAGGACGGCGATCGACATTGCAGAGCCACGCAGGAGGTCCCAGTCCGAATCGCTTATTGGACGATGAGGAGGTCGGTATCCTCCTGGACTCCCTGATGCCACAGGCAGCTGCGAGGAGAGTGATGACTAGCACCAAAGACCACCCGGGGCATTTTCTGAGGAATTCATGCCCTCCGAAACCAAGGGTTTCACAAAGAACGCTGCACCAATGTTAGAGTTAAATTTAAAACTCTCAAGGCAGCGTTCTTTGCAACCCTGGGGATTTCGGGAGGCGCCCTGGTTGACTTGCAGACACCATTCTTCTCCGGCTGAAGGACCTGTGGATCAGGGGAATCAGCCCGACAGGACAGATCGCCGTTCTCCAGGTAAGCCGAGCTTTGACATGCCCTGTCCTCCCTCCTTGAAATTAAATTGCTCCTCTCCTTCCTGCATGGTGCCAATGCCACTCCCTCTCTCTCCACTCTTGCAGGCGTGCGGCCGAGGCGGAGGCGAAGGGAGGCGGGCACCATGCCAGGTCGCCTCTCCACCCTCCTCGGGGGACGAGGTGTCCGAGGGGGTGGCCACAGCCAGGACCAGCTGCTGTGGCCCCTCAGCACGCCAGAGCAGGCTCTATGCGGAAGGTAGGTCCCCCGGGCGAGGGGTGGGGGTTTGCCTGACTGCAGCCCATGACACTTGTGCCTCGTTGTCCCATGCAGCATGGTTAACTTGGGCTTTCTTCCCTTTTGGCCGGCTTCATGCCTTGCTGCTGCTGCCGCCGCGCAGGAAGAGGAGCCTGGGCCGAGCCACCGCCTGCCGGGGAGCCAGGAACTTGGCTCTCGTCGCCAGGCCCTGATCGAGTCCTCCAAGCAGGCAGCAAGGTATAGTGTAGAGGTGACCCCCGGGAAGGGCAGAGGGCGGTCCCCAGAAACCTTTGGGGAGAGGTGGTGATGGGCTCCACAGGCTGATCCTAACCATCTCTTCTTTTCTCCCCACAGCAACGGATGGAGAGAGGTTTCGCTGCCCTGGGGAGACACAAGTGGACAAAGTCTGCGGAGAGAGTGTCCTCCATGGAAGAGACCTCCAGGAGGACTCTCCGCCGGCCGCCGCCCCCATGCCTCATCCCCCCCCTGAAGCTGCTTCCTCCCTGCCCCTCTGCCATCCCCCCTTCACCTCCCCTTCCCTTTGTAATAGTTGTAAATAATTTTTAATTGTTGATTGTTGTTAATATAAAACTTATTTTTTAAAAAATTGTGTTGTTTTGGATTCATTATGCGCAACCTGCGGCAGTGTGGCTTGGAGTGTGCTGGCGATCAGCTAGGCGCAAACTGTGCAGTATAAGCTAGGCGAGTGGTGTGATGTAGCAATCTCCAAAACTCTGTCCTTCCAGCCGTTTGGACTTCATCTCCCAGAATCCCAACCACAGGGCAAGGTGTTGGGGATTCTGGGCGATGAAGTCCCAACGCCTGGAAGACAGACGTTTGGAGATTGCTGGTTGGGTACAGCGGCCAGGCATGGTGGGAGGATGGAGAACGGAAGGGTAGAACTAGGTAATAGGGCTGGGATGGGAACCACTGCCCTGGAGGCGAATGATGTTTTATGGGACAAATGGGACCTAGTGCCTTGTCACCGTGCTCCCTGCCCTTGATCAGGCCCTCTCTAGTTGCCCTTTGCTTTGGGGGCAAGTTTTCAGGGCCTCAAAAGGTCTTGGGCACATTCAAGCTTCCGGGGTCTCTTTTTTTTTTTCCTTTGCCGGCTGGCAAAAGCCACTGTGTCAGGCTAAGCAGCGGCGGCAAAAAGCCTATGGGCACATTTAAAAGTGCCAAGCAACTTTAAAAAACTTTCCACCGTCTTGCCAAGAACAATGGTGGTCTCCTGCCAGCTGGTGATCAGCTGTGTTGGCATCTGTCCGCTTGCACTTTGCCAGTGTCCACCAGCATCATGGATGCCTCCTCTCCTTGGTCCCCGCGCTCCTGCTGAATCTGCAATGCGCCAGCCACAGCTGTCTCCGCTGCCCCACCGCTGTCCCCCTGCCCTCTCTCCTCCATACACCTCCTTTTTACATTTGTCCATTTACAGTTTTAGCGTTTTTTTTGTTCGGTGAATGGCACAGGATGTGTGTAGGGGTGCACTTTAAAGTCAAACTTTCCAAGCAGCGCCTATCGTACATGTTGCTCTAGGTTATCGGGTTAGGGTTTAGGGTTACGAGCTAAAATGTGCCGCAGCTGTGCCGCAGCGTGCCGCAGCTTCCACACGCTGCATGGCAGCGGGAGTTGCAATTAACAAACCTGAACTGGCATCCACGGACCTGTCAGCGACCCCGACCCCTTATGCGACGCAGACAGACACGGAGCTTTTAAATGGCAAACTTAAAGTAGTGGCCGTAGTAATTATGGTTCTGTTACGGTGCGCAGCGCTCTCATGGCTTCTTCCCACCTCTCGATATGTGTCGCATTCAGTAGGACTGCTCCCGTTCTGCAGTTTCTCCAGTTTCGGGACTCTATAGCTATGAGGTCAGCCGTCCCTCAGTATGAGACCAACGACCTTCACCCTGCCATTTTCTTCGGTGGTGTGGTGGCATGGCTGAGCCATCCTGCCTGGCTGGGCAAAGGGGAGCCGCAACAGCTTGTGCCAGGAGCAGCCGAAACTGTGCCCTTTCCCAGGTGAAACACATGGCGAGGTTCAATGTGTGTATGGGGGGTCCCTTTAAACTCCAACCTTTCCCTTTTCACTTTTCTACAACCAAAACTTACATTCCCGATGGCCAAATATTACAACTTCCCTTTGCCGTTCGGTTCTAGCAACGCCATGGCAAAGTGGCTCTAGGGTTAGGGTTAAGAGGCTTCCTTAAAATGCTAGCCGCAGATGTGTCGAGATTCCAATTCAGTGCATGGCAGCGGATGTTGCAATTATACCGCTGTACTGCAAATCCCACACATGTCCCGGACCCCCGACCCATTATGGACGCAGCTGACATTTTAAACCGGCAACTTATATTTGCGGCATAGCAATTCTGACGTATCGGTGCAGCAGCTTACAGACGGAGCTGCGCAGGTACGCATCAAACAGAAAAGAAACGGAAAAAAGCAGCACCTTTTTAATGCCGCTTCTTCCCGCTTGAGGCGTGCGGGGGGCGTGTTCATGGCGGCATTCAGGTAAGGGCCGTCTGAAGGCTCTACCTTCATGACGTCATGAATACACCCCTTTTTGCCCGTCTGTAACCCGCCTATGTCTTTCAAATAACCTAGACTCAAGCCATATATAACTTGGACCCAAAACCAGCACATTGAATTGTGCCCAGAAATGGACAGGCAGTCAAGTGCAGCTGCCACAAAAGGGGGATTGTGTGCTCCTTGTAGCCATATCCAGTTAACAACCTCACTGCTGCTCTTTGGGCCAACAGTAGCAGTTATGACACATTGATACATACATTCCCAAAAAAAAAGGAAATCAAGAATGCATGGGATTTACAGTAGTACTAGCAATGGTTTCCCTGAGCAATTTTGGTAGCTTGCATAGGGTTCCCATTTTGCAATGAAATCACAAACACCTTACAAAAGATGGGGAAAAACTTTCTTCATGGAGAAACCCTCTCCCATAGAGAGATCTGATAAATGCTCACACATACAGCATAGTCAACAATCCATGACAACAAGAAAGCAACAGAATAATCTTTCATTGCATGACAACCCAATTGTTTATCTTTGTATCAACTAAAGCAGAGTATGTTATTTAAGAGTTCTCAGAAAGGGCAGCATCCACAACGATTGGATTTCTGATACTGTAGTATCCAGCCAGTTTCAGAACACATCTAATTTTCCATAAGTGGATGGTACCAATAGGTGCCTGCTGCCTGAGTAGGTGCTGAAAACCAGTGGGAAAGTTAATGAACCAATGAACTACTAGTTAAGTAGAGTTAGATGGAACAGCAGAGTTCATGGTCTGAAGCAGATGGCATACAGACCTGTATCAGGGACCACAGTGGCGATCAGCAGAAGCATGGTCACACCCTTGCAATAACCCCCTGGAGAAGGGAAATGTCTCCCATACCTCCCACACCCTCAAAGTAAGACTCCCATACCCCCCCCCACCATCAAAAATTATTCAAACATTAAAACATGGTCTGTAAGGAACTAGAGCAAAAGTACCAATACCTGGCCCTTGGTACTGAGGGATTGATTTCTCATAATAACTATGGTATCAATTATAAACCTTTGGTACGGAGGGACAAAACTATTATGTTTGTTCTGTATGGAGAAGAGAACAGTACCAAAGATCAGACAGCAGTATGGAGGAACCAATGTCATTGTCTGTGTCCCCATATGGAGTAAGAAGATTGTATTGACAATAGGCCTTTAGTATGGAGAGACTGCTGAAAGAGACAGTCCGGTAAAGCCAGCTTCTAGCTGGCTTGGGGGCATGGCGTTTAAATACACCACACCCCTGCCTCAACTGGAAGCTGTGCCAGAGATTATATGCCAGCCAGCTTCTAGGTGACATGGGGGTGTGGAATTCAGATTCCATTCGCCTCAGAGCCAGCAAAAAGCCAGCTCTAGATGCAAAGGGGCACCTTTTTTCCACCCCAAATGAGAGCTGACTTTTTCCACTCCTATTTGGGGCATACACTGGCTGGATTGGAGCTGTGGTGTGCGGTTGCTGCAGCCCCAATCCAGCTCTCTCAGGAGCAGTGTCACACTGCCCCTTTGGAGTCATCAGTTTTGCCCCTAAGTTTCCTATCAAGTTTCCTCTGTATGGAGCAGAGGAGCAATACCCAGTTATCAATGTATGATAAAGAACTATATAGGGTGACAAATGGCGTCAACAATCAGCCTTTGGTATGGAGGTGCTGAAATTGTCTTCTGTTTTCTCTGTACAGTGAAGATGGTACTAGTGATTGGCCTTTAATATGGAGGGACCAACATGTTGTGTTTTCTCCATATAGAGAAGATGGTACCAGTGGTGTACCCTTGGTACAGAGGGATGAATCACATCTTCTGTTTCCTCTGTATGGAGAGAATATAAGTAAGTATCGAATTATCAAGCCGCAGTATGGCGAGAATGACCTTTTGCATCTCCTCTGTATGGTTTGAGTGGTTGGTACCAATGGCAGGCCCTTGGTATGGAGAGACAAATAATTTCCTCCATCTTTTCTGCAAGGAGAAAAAGAATGGTACAGATGGGAGGCTCCTACCACTGACAAACACTTTGTGTCGCTGTTTTCAGTGTTTCCTTCTTTATTTACTGTTTAGTGGTTAGGAGAAAAAGCAAGGAGACAACACAGGCGAGTGGAAAATAACATCATTAGGAGACACACTGGTATAAAATTCTGTAAATGAGGCAGAGCAATTATTTGGTCAAAGACTTATCTAAAACCATTTTATATTGTTATTAGACCACTTAAATATATATAGTACAGCGATATATTTTTATGGTTAATAAAGAATTGAAATGGGCCATCTCCCATTGGACATACCTATTTCATAGGTATTATCCAGAATTTACAGCAATTGGATTAATTATTCTGGTCTTTCCATGACAGGCTAATTCATGATTCATACTGAGAAATAGATATACATTTACAGCTACTTCTAAAGTAATTCATACATTTTGAAAAATATAAATGGGACTGCCTTTAGAAATGTTTTACATATTTCAGTAGGTCCATAATTCAGGAATGGGATAGTTACAGGCAACACATAATACCCTCACTGAGTATCATTGTTTACTAATCCCTTTCTTGTCACAATTCAAATTGCTGGTTATGACCAGATGTCCTCCTTTTCCTGAACATGTCCTTCATTTCAACTTTCTGTCTAGGGAGGAATTTCAAAATGTCCTCCATTTTTAGCATGTCTAACAAGTATGCATTTATATTTCTATGAGTGTTTTTAGCTTTTATTTGGTAATGCACTACATTTTCCACAAATATCCTATATTTTGCAGTGTCTTGTCCTCCTTTACAGTGAGGACATCTGGTCACCCTGTATAAAGCCCTATATGACTTAGGTCCAGACTCAATCCCTATATGAATCTTCCTGAGTTTTAATATTGTCAGTGGATTGGAAGCATGAAAGGAGATATATTTACACCTTGGTGCAACTTTGAGTCTGATGCATGACCTCAACCCATATTACTGATAGCAACAATTATGTGCTTCTCAATACATCTATCTTACAGATATGATCACGTGCATGTCGAAGCCAAGTTTAACTGCAACAGGGTTATGTGTTTCTTTTCTTTTTTAGGTGAAGGTAGTTATTGATATGAAGCACAAACAAGGTGCATTGCAGGAGTGGAGTTTAGGCACAGGAATGAGCATAATGACTGTGTGAAAGCTCTGCTGAAGGTTAGGAACTTATCTCCAGTAAAGTTCATGGATTGTTGATATCAACTGCCCTCAAGACATGTTTTATCCCACCACTTCAGTTTCCTTCAAATTTTCACTTTAAAATTTGAAGTACACAAAAATACAGTGTTACAATGTTACAAAAATACAATGTTACATCTAGAAATTCCTGCTGATCCCAGAATTTATTTTAGTAAAATTTATTGTTAAAACATGAACTATGATGGGTATAAGCTTTCCATGTTTCCACATTGGTATGATGTGCCAGATTTCAATGTTTCTGTTTAGCAGTGCACACAGTTTCTTTTAAGCTGAGAAAACAGAGTAGATGAAGGCAGTGAAAAATACCTGAAGCAAAGAGGTGGGTAGCCAAGATAACTGTCACACCTACCTCCCTGAACAGTTTCTGCAACCTGAGTCTATTGGACTTCTTTCTCTAGTTTTGGCCAGGCATCCTAAATTTTGATATGAAAAGTGGGCATTCTTGTTTCTAAATTGTAAAAATATAGATTTATTCATTTACTGAAATTATATCTCGCCTTTCTCCCCAAAATGGAACCCAAGATAAAAAGCTAAGTGGATTGATAGAAAATATTCTCCTTACCCCATACACCTTCTTGGCTCCTGCTTTTGCTGCAAACATTGAGAGGATCCCTGTGCCACTTCCAACATCCAATACAATCTTATCCTTAAACACATGTTTATTGTGATACATGGAATTCCTGTATGTTAATGTGCGCACCTCATCCTTCAACATTTCCTGTGTTGGAAAAAGGCATCACATATTTACTTGAAGAAAACAGGATTCAATTGGTTTGGGGGGTAAAACATTGTAAATTTTAGCTGGCAAATGAAATATTTGATGGAAATTTGGAGAGAAGATATCCAAAAAGTTAACCTAATATGTAATTGGACATGAAAACAAATACCAAAGTGTTCATGTTTCAAAGCCTTTATCTATATAATTATAGCACTGTAATAGTATAAAATAAAATCTCAAAAGCACTGCAAACCTAAACTTGTTTATACGTCAAACTAAAATGTACTTTGTGCTCCATCACTGTGAAGCTGCTACTGCTAATGGCATGTGGCTAAATTGATAGTAGATCCCATACATGCAGAAACAGATCCATGTGTGCAGCACAACATACTTCTGCACCCTTGACCAGCGTCTGAAAAGTATAAAAAAAATACTGCACTATCCCTGAAAATTGTAGGCACTGGGTATTACTTGTTCCTGTGTCAATGTGTGAGAAACTGCTTTCAAATAGGGAGCCAAATTCAACTGCAGAAAAATACTTGGGCACCCCATTTCAGGGGTGTTGCAGTAACACAAGTAAAAGAATAAAAACAGTAGTATATTTCATCTTAATAGTTGCTGCTGCTAAACTTTGGGAGAAGTAGATGAACATTTTGAAGGAGAAGATACACAAAATGACAGGTTGTACAGAGTCATACGCTGGCCACGGGGCAGAGTGGGGGCATGGCATCCTCATGACACACACCCCAATGCTGCTCTGACACCGCTGTCAAGCTGGATGCCCAACAGTATGGCAGGCAGCATCATAGCACTCCTTTGGTGCTGCGTCCAGATGACACAGCACCAAAAGGAGCACAAGAAAGTGTGGCAGCGGCAAAGGAGCTTTTTTCCCAGCATGAAAAGGAGTGGCAGTTTGTTGTTCCTTTTAGCATCGGGGAAAGGCCAGGATAGGGGTTGCAGCATGTAGTTGCTGCGGCCCTGTTGCGGTGCCATGCAGGAACACACAATCAAAGCACCCCCAACAGATGGCCATCCAGCCTCTGTTTAACAGCCTCCAAAGAAGGAGACTCCATCACTCTCTGAGAGTGAATGCAGTCAGAATGATCTTCAGTCTCCCACCCCTCCCAGGTCCTGAAGTCCCTTGTTTTCTGCATCTAATGGTCCAAGAAGGTAAACCTGGGATATGAGCTGCCACCCTCCAATTATTGTCCCTATCCCAGTCCTTGCCAGATGATTCACCTGCCACTCCCTCAAAGTCTGAATAATTCTTATTGCTTTTTGTAGGGTTTTTTTGGCTACGCTTCTAGAATATGGCTGCATAGCCCAAAAAACCCACAGAAAACTATGGATGTCGGCCATAAAAACCTTCCTTCACAATTCTCACTGCATTTCTTCCTCCATCTCTCGTTCCCTCTTCTCGTGCTTAATGGCCCCTCAACAGTAAGAGCTGTTTGACAGTGGGGCACACTCCCTCAGAGTGTGTTGCAGTCTCCTTCTGTGGATGTTTTTAAACTGAGTCTGGATGGCCATGTGTCAGGCAGGGGTGCTTTGACTGTGTGTTCCTGAATGGTTTAAGGGGATTGGAGTATCTTCCAACTCTATGATTTGATGACTATGAGATACTGATTCTTCCAAGGAGGTAGAACTGCTGGTGTCTCTAGAGCTGCTATCATTGGTACTGCTTGATGGTGACAACTATCTACAGCTGCCACTTGGTCTCAAAGGTGACGAGGCAGCTATGGCATGACCAGAGATTCCAACTGGCCAATCTTCTACACTAGCAGATTAAGAGTGTGAGACAATGAAACAGAGAAAGGAGAGATAAAAGACTTTGTGGAGTTGTCATTTTGCAGAAATCTGATGAAGGGAAGTTGAATTGCTCCTTGAGTTCACCTGTAAGTTTGCCCATGTTCCAAGTATTACAGAAACACCTTGAATCCCAGTCATCTCTTCTTACAAATAATGATAAATTTCAAAGCTTGGACTTTCTCACTGCAAGTACTTCCTGTCTCAAATCCAGTCTAGTGTTCAGAAACTTCCCAGTCTTAGTGTAAACTGAGACAAACAATTTAAATCTCATATATCAATACCTAAGTATGTGCCGTACAATTCATTTTTTAAATTATATTAATACATTACCTCATGAATTCCAAAGTGAGCATATGAATCAAAGTAATAATCCCTTGATGTCATCTCTTCTGGATTCAAGAATTTTGCCATCTTTCCTCGACCTGGGCAACTCGGTTGCAAAGGAACATGAATGATGGATTGAACAGGCTTTGGAATGACTATAGGCTGAAGAGGCTCAGAAGGACCACTGCAAACCTAGAAAGGCAACATTATGGAGGTTAATAGTCACAACAGTGTTTGCGCCCCAGTTTAGTCAATTTTCAGTTTTCCCTTGCATTCCCTTCTTTTGCATTCCCTCCCCCCCATTGAACTGTATGTTTAAAAAAAAACAAATAAAATAAAATCTCTACTTACATTTTTAAAACTTACTTACAATTAATATAACAGTCTATTCTCTCTGATGTTCCAGACCCAGAAATTAATTGTCTCTGAAGCCAGGATGAAAGAATGTAGGGACTAGAACTGCAGAATTACCAGAGTTTTCATGAAAAGGTATAAACAGAAAGGTTTCATTAAATCCAAAATTAGGATTTCCTTTCCATGCCTTTGAAGCTGTGGCTGGAATAACCCTCAGGAAAGTGCCTTTTCTAGCAATGGAATAAGAGCAGCCTACTGTGTAAGAACTGAAAGTTGAGAGATTTGGCTGCTTGTTAGGAAACCACTAGCAAGGGCTCCTCAGACAAGTGGTGCAGTGGATGAGAAGGAATGCTTTCATCACCACCCCATGACCAGGTTTACAAGGATTTAATGGCAGTAGGACAGGGATAATGTTGAGGATCCTGCTGCTACCTTTTATAAGAATGCATTCATGTGTGTACAAACTTTGGGGCCACATGTGAGAACTGCAGCCTTGTTGTGGGATCAAGCAGAATGATAATACAAAAAGAAAAAAGATTGGGGATTGAGGTATGCTTCTCTGGCACACACTTCCAAATTAAAAAAAATTTTAATTCAAAACTCTTTGACTCATAGAAACATAGAACCACAGAGTTGGAAGAGACCACAAGGGCCATCCAGTCCAACTCCCTGCCTTAGAGGATCTCTCAGTCAAAGCATCCCTGACAGATGGCCATCCAGCCCCTGTTTAAAAACCTCCAAGGAAGGAGACTTCACTACACTCTGAGGGAGTGTCTTCCACCGTCAAACAGCCCTTACTGTTAAGCAGTTCCTCCTAAGGTTGAGATGGAATCTCTTTTCCTGTAGCTTGCATCCATTTGTCCATCTTCTACATGATTTCTTCAAAATTAAAAACGCTTAATAATAATAATAATAATAGGTTTTATTTATATACCGCCCAATCACTGGGAATCCGAGCGGTTTACAATAGAGGGGATAACAGACAGTTCCCTGCCCACAGGCTTACAATCTAAAAGACACGACACAAAAGGAGAAGGGAATGGTGAGGGGAGGAGGGAATCAGGTCCAGCAATTCTTCTCTCCCTCTGAGGCCTGGACCAAGGCAGATGGACTAGAGGGAGGGCTCTTCTTCTTCAGGCTAATCCCTGATGGTACTGGGCCAGCCTACTCTCTCCCTCCAGATCCGACGCGAGAAGCTGACAATTAGGGAGGGAGGAGCCTCTGTCTTCAGGCCAACCCCTGTGTAGGGCCAGCCTTCTCTCTCTCTCAGAGGCCGAAAGATGAAGTTAGGGGGGAGGCGTCTTTCTCTTTCAGGGCCAGCCTTCTCTCTCCTCAGAGGCCGAAAGATGACAGTTAGGGGGGAGGAGCCTCTGTCTTCAGGCAGCCCCTGATGGACCTGGGCCAGCTTCTCTCTCCCTCAGAGGCCAAAGATGACAGTAGGGAAGGAGGGGTCTCTGTCTTCGGCCACGCCTTCTCTCTCCCTCAGAGGCCGAAAGATGGCAGTTAGGGAGGGAGGAGCCTCTGTCTTCAGGCCAGCCCCTGATGGTACTGGGCCAGCCTTCTCTCTCCCTCAGAGGCCGAAAGATGACAGTTAGGGAGGGAGGAGCCTCGTCCAGGCCAGCCCCTGATGGTACTGGGCCAGCCTTTCTCTCCCTCAGAGGCCGAAAGATGACGTTGGGAGGAGGGCCTCTGTCTTCAGGCTGCCCCTGTGGTACAGTGGACCTCGGGATACGAATTACCCAGCTTACGAATTTTTCGGGTACGAATAAATCCCATAGGGATTATTGTTCGGTTACGAACGTTTTTTCGGGTTACGAAAAACGGCCGGCGCTGTTTTTAAATGGAGCCGCGCGAGCCGCGCTTTTTTTCCCATTAGCGCCTATGGCATTCGGGTTACGAAGGTTTTTCGGGTTACGAAATTAGCCGCGGAACGAATTAATTTCGTAACCGAGGGAGCACTGTACTGGCCAGCCTTCTCTCTCCCTCAGAAGCCAAAAGACGACAGTTGGGAGGGAGGAGCCTCTGTCTTCAAGCCAGCCTTCTCCCTCAGAGGCCGAAAGATGACAGTTAGGGAGGGAGGAGCCTCTGTCTTCAGGCCAGCCTTCTCTCTCCCTCAGAGGCCGAAAGATAACAGTTAGGGAGGGCGGAGCCTCTGTCTTCAGGCTAGCCCCTGATGGTACTGGGCCAGCCTTCTCTCTCCCTCAGAGGCCGAAAGATGACAGTTAGGGAGGGAGGAGCCTCCTTCTTCAGGCCAGCCCCTGATGGTACTGGGCCAGCCTTCTCTCTCCCTCAGAGGCCGAAAGATGACAGTTAGATGACAAGCTAAACATGAGTCAGCAGTATGCTGTGGCACCCAAAAAAAGCCAATGCAATTTTGGCCTGTATCAACAGGAGCATAGTATCCAGACTGAAGGAAGTAGTCCTATCACTCTATTCTGCTTTGGTCACATCTCACTTGGAATATGATGTCCAGTTCTGGGTACCGCAGTTCAAGAAGGGTATCAACAAGCTGGAACATGTCCAGAGAAGAGTGACCAAAATGTTAAAAGGTCTGAAAACATAGTCTTATGAAAAATCACTTGGGGAATTGGGTACATTTTGCTTGGCTAAGAGAAGACTGAGAAGTGACATGCTTTTCAGAAGGCACTTAAGATGGACACTCCACTCTGAGTATGTTTATATGAAATTAGATATTGATATAGTTATTTTATCAAATTAATAGTACTGTTAAGATTTTGTTGACTGTATTTTATATGGAATTGTATTTTTATTGAGGTAATCCCTCCTCGATCTGCAGGGAGAAGCGGGAAATAATAATAATAATAATAATAATTATTATTATTATTATTATTATTATTATTATTGCTATCTTTGAATATCTGAAAGGACATCAAGTAGAAGATGGAACAATATTTTTTTTCTGCTGGTCCATAAAGTAGAACATGAAATAATGGATTCAAATTACAAGAAAATATAATTCATCTAAAGATTAGGAAGAACATTTTTACTCTTAGAGCTGTTTGACAATGGAATAGATTGCCTCAGAGGGTAGTGGACTCTCATTCCTTGGAAGTCTTTGAACAGAGGGGTGCTTTAGTTGTGCATTCCTGCATGGCAGGGAGTTGGACTAGATGACCCTCATGTTACCTTCCAACTCTATGATCGTGTTATTCTTTCTGGAAGAGCTTCTTCTGCTTTCTAGCACTTAGTCTCACTGGTTCCTACCATTCATTCAGGAAAGATGGTTAGCCTCACACCATTCATACCTTTCCCCTACAGTAACTGCCACAGAAAGCTACTCTCCATTGGCACCTTGCCTAGAAATGGCGGGGTACAGTCTGCCCAAAAAGGGTGGTCTGCCCGCACCTTGTTTTGCTGTGCAATGAAGCTGCAGTGGACAAACCGCATGGCTTCCTCGCGCTGCAAAAAAACCCCGCAAAAAGTGGGTTCTTTTTGCAGCACCATTGTGATGCCGCAGTGCGCCAATGGTGCACTTGCGATGTCACAATGGTGTTGCGATGTGTGGATGCTAAGCGTCCGTTGCGTCAAAATGGCGGTGCCAATCTGTACAGGGCACCACCATTTTGATGCCCTTATCACATGTGAGGGGCGAGGGGCGTCTGGAAGCACCACCCCTGGCACGTGACAACGGTGCCCCATTGCACCCATCTGTATAGCATCATAATTTAGTGGCACTCGCTTCCTCATTCCTTGAACTCTTTCCCTAGCATACCTGGAACTTTTCACAAAAACTACTGCTCCTAAGATTGCCAGACTGAAAACTGGAGAAGGCTCTTGTACAGTTAATGGTTTGTTGCGACGAAGATGGGAACTTCACTGGGGCCATTCAGACTACCTTTTGTACCGATTGTAACCCAGGTTAAAAGTTGGAAGTTCCCATTGGCACTGGTTTAAACACATCAGAATTAGAGTCTTTCACATGCGATCCAGGGCAAATCCCCTTTGAGAGATTTTTCCAAAAGAGGATTATTTCCCAGTCTTTTAGGAAAACCTGTTTCTTACCTGCTGCCAGTAAATGTGAACTTGGCCCTGTCATGATCGGGTCAAGTTCAGGAGAGAGATTAGGTCAGAGGGAGGGCATAGGGCGGAACTGCCTCCCCTCTTGCAGGCAACTTTTTCTTCTCACTCTTTTTTTTTATTTTTATTTTTGACAGATTTTGTGAATGCTTGTTCTACAGGTTGATACATATTGTGAAGTGTTTTGCTTGTGCACATTTCCCTTTCGTTTGCTTGCTGCTAGCATGGCACTCACTTTGCAAGTGGCATTTTTAAAAATTATTTTAGTGTGTGCATGACAGAATATGTGAATGTTTGTTTCCTTTTTGGCAAATTGATACAATGTATATGTGTATGCAAGGCATTCTGGGGTGGAATCGACAGAAAGCAAAGAAAGAGGATGCAGAGATGGCATTCTGAGATGTTGTTGTTGTTGTTGTTGTTGTTGTTGTTGTAACCGATTATGTGCATGTTTTGGGCTGGAAGGGAAGGGAAGAGCTGGCATGGGTGGGAGGCCAAGGCTTCAGGTGACATTGGACTGGAAGGGAAGGGAGGAAGGGAAGGGAAGGAGAGTTCCAAGGGGAAATGCTGGGCTGGAAGCAAAGGGGGAAGCTAGAGGCTGGCATTCAGAGGAAAGGCTGTGGAAACCCATGACTTTGGGGGGAGTCACACTCTCTCCGCTCTCGGGGAAAGGCAATGGCAAATCTCCTCAGAACCAATCTTGCCAAGAAAACCCAGGATGGGGTCGTTTTAGGGTTGCCATAATCTGTATAACCCAAATACACACAACACACATTCACCTGGAGGTTTTAAATTTGACAAGTTGACAGATTGTGCATATGTCCGCCATTTTTTTTCAAATGGAGGGGGAAAAGAACCAACTCAGTTGGCCAATGGTTGTAGGATATGTCACCTTTGACGAAAGTGGAAGTGAAATTGACTGACAACAAAGGAGGCCCTTTTTAAAGCGGTACTGCACAATGTAACTTCAGAGGCAAATTGCATCGATCAAGGTAAAGGGTAGTACGAAATTCTTTCGGGCAGATCCAGTTTGGGGGGAACCAAATCTGCCCAGTTCTATCCAGAACAAATGGGCTAGTGAGAAAGTGCTGCTTGTCATACAACCGTAGTAAGCAAAAACCTGATGAAATTCCTTCTACTAACCATTAAAAGTACAGGGGCCCTCTCCAGTTTTCAATCTGGGCAACTGGATTACCCAGAAACCATCTGGGTCAACTCTGACTGATAATTTAATCTCTTTTGCTGCTCATACATGAAGGGGATTTCGCATACTGTTATTTGTTTAAGCCATCTTATAGTTGGATTGTCAGGAAATGACATTGGTGTGGCACTAGGGGGAACTGTTGTGCAGATAATTTACAGCTCCAGTGGCAGCTAATGTATCAGCATTCAAACAGGGCATCATCGGAATGTGATGCAAACTTCAACTGTCTGTTTCCAACTGTCACTGAGAAGAAGAGTGAGATGGTGCCTGAGAGTGGGGTGTGTCTGTTACTGAGGGCAGTGAGTGGGGTGTGTGTTAATGCTGCTGCCTCCGCGGTTGAGTATTGTTGGCTGGTGTAAATAGTGTGTATTAGAGACACTACACTGTGTCTCCAATACACTGTGTATATCTATGTTTGGTAAATACTGCAAAGGAAGATTAAAGCCCTCGTTTAGAGTGAAGACTTGTAAGATCATTACTAGTTGAAGACATCTTCACAGATTCCTTCTTCTTGGCGTCTGTCGACGTGGTTTGAACTCTGCAGGTGTGTCATGGTGGAAAGTACGTCATTTCCATAGGTCCAACAAGGTTATGGGATCAGCACACGAGCCACAACATGGATCTCAGTGCATGGTACTGGGGTGCTGTCGAAGAGCTCCTGGAAGCCCTTTGGAAGTGTGGTTGTCATTCCCTTATGTGGATGCTGGACGCCTGCCAAATGGCACACTTGGGTCATATGGTGGCATCTCTGCAGAGGACATTGAGGTCCTTGAAGTAAGTCATGGTTTATGGTTGCACACTCCCAGTAGTATCACTTTCAGAGGACCCAGTATTCCTCAGCTGTGCATTCATGCTCCTTGGCCCTATCTCCTATGCAACCTCTTGAACAGATTAATGTCAACACTGTGATTGCCAGAGTTCCTCCTGCATTGGGTTCTGCCCATATGAAACTACTCTTTTCATTCATGCAGACAACCCTTATGTCACAATTCTGTTGCAGACTCCCCCCCCCTCCGTTTGTTCCCTAGCATACAAATGAAAGCTGCTTCCCTGTTTTCCTGCTCTAGGATGTAAACCCAGTTTTAGCTCAGTGAAATAACTCTTTTAAGAGAGAATAGATGTTTCCTGCTGTCATTGAAAGCAGGATATCTATCTCTTGCTTGATCTAAATTTTCCACTCCATGGCATAACACAGCTGTCTTATTGCACAAAGGGCAGTCAAGGAGAAGTCAAATTGTCATCTCATCATCCTTATATATCAAGATCTTACAAGTACAATGTGAACTCTTGTGTGTTCAGTATAACTTATTTCCAAGTAAGTATATAGAGAATGGACCTGCATGCACCCTTTGATATTCTTGGGAAGGTCAACTAGCTCGTTCATAAATTTGTGTATGTTTTTTCCCTTGACCATTTAGTACCCTGAATCATAGGACTCATAGTGGAGAGACTGCCGCGGACCATCCAGTCCCTTGCCATGCGGAAATCTAAATCAAAGCATCCCTGACAGATAGTTATCCCGCCTCTGTTTAAAAACCTCCAAGGATGGAGACTCCACCACACTCTAGGGAGTGTGTTCCACTGTCAAACAGCTGTTACTGTCAGGAAGTACCTCCTAATGTTGAGGTGGAATCTCTTTTCTTGCGTCCATTGCTCCGGGTCCTAGTCTATGGAGCAGCAGAAAACAAATTAGCTCCCTCCTCAATATGACATCCTTTCATTTAAGAAGCAACTTAGGGAACTGGGTAATGTTTCCTTGAGTAAAGTTTAAGTTGTGATATGATACCCCTGTTTAAATATTTGAAAGGATGCCATATTGGAATATGGAGCTGTTTTCTGTGGCTCCAGAGACAGGGCCAAAACAGCGGCAAAATGACACAGTTTGTGAGGTGCATTGTGGTGTGGTGTATAGAGTGCATGTTCTGAACGTGGCCTGAAGCTGCACTGAGGCAGCACCAACTAAAAAGACCAGGCCAAAAAGGAGTGGATTCATCCACTCCTGCTGTGGCCTGAGTCAGGACTGTGGACAGTCTGCATCTGGAGTGGGCCCATGCAGTTGCACCAGTGCAGCATGATCGGCACTGGTCAGCCTCACACTGCTATTTTCAGCCCATCTGCATGATGCCTAGGACACCAGAGCAATAGATGCAAGTACGGAAAAGAGATTCCACCTAAATATTAGGATGAACTTCTCAACAGTAAGGCCTAGTGTAAGAGCTGTTCAGAAGTGGAACACACTCCCTCAGAGTGTGGTGGAGTTTCCTTCTTTGGAGGTGTCTAAACAGAGGGCCAGATGGCCATCTGGCAGGGGTGTTTTGATTGTGCATTCCTGCATGGCAAATGGTTGGACATGATGGCCCTTGAGGGTCTTTTCCAACTCTTTGATTTATGATTCTATGTGTGTGGGAAGACCACCCCAAAGGGCGGCCTGCCAGTTGGCCTAATTCCCTCCAGGGGAAGTCACAGTGCCAACCATGCGCTTCCTCTGGACCTGGAAAAACTGGGTTATTTGTGCTGTGCCAGGGCGGACATATGCATGCGACCAAAGGTGCAATCGCAACGTAAGCGCACAGTGGTGTTGTGCGAGGCAGGTGCCGTGTACACAGGATGCCATAATTGTTACCACCACCGTGCTAGGGTTAGGGACCATGCAATTGCTGCGTGGTCCTAACCCTAAAATCGGCACCAGCACGGCACATTTGCGTAGTCTGTGGTTGAGAATATTGAATATTGAGCTTCTCCATTTGTTGTGGGGAGGGGAGGACAGTGTTTTCTGACTTTATTTTATTTTGCTTCAGGTGGGCAATTTTCCCCAGGAAGTCAGAAAAAATTTCACGACTATTGGTTTCCTGCATAGTTTCATCAGAAAATCATATAGCTTTGGGGGCAACTTCTCAAAACCATTGTTTTTTTCCCTAAAGAATTTAATTCTATATCCTTGCCTATATAACAATTTTTTTCTACATAGACATATAGAAAAATATAGAAAAAGTCTGTGCCAAAACCATGTAAATTTGACAAGTATAATTTGCATTAGTCAAACAGTTACCTCAAAGAGTACTGGTACCTTGAGAATGGTCTGTAGTGTATGCTGAAAACATTTGGATCACCAATGTGATTTACAATAGTTTTATTGAATGCTACTAAAAAGAAGTATAAACAATTGCTGAAACTTTTCCTTTTGCAGCAGAAGGAGAACTGTGGTATTGCATATTAAGAATACAGGCATGTTTACAACACTCAGGAAATCCATGTTCTAGATCAGAGATCGGAACCCCTGGCCCATGGGCGGAGGCGGCCCACGGAGGTGGCAGGACCTGCCCCCAGCCCGGTCCTGCCACCGCCACCACCGCCTCCTCCTCACCGCCTCCTAGGCCGCACAACAGTGCTGCCCTCCTCCCTCCTCCACCACGTGAAGGAGGAGAGGAGGGATGTGCAACCAGGGGCAGAGGAGGCAAAGAGGAAGCCCGCACGCCCCCCCTGCCTCCCCCACGGGCCCCACGCTGCCCTCCTGCCTCCCGCGCTGGCCCACCTCCTTCTCCTCTGCCTCCTCTGTCCCGCCCCCAGGCCGCGCGGCGCATGGAGGAGGGGAGGAGGAGAGAAGAAGAGAAGAGAAGGACGAGGAAGAAGGAAGAGGAGGAGGGAAGAGGAGGAGGAGAGGAGGAGGGGGAGGAGAAAAGGAAGAGAGGAGGGGAGAGAAGATGGAGGGGGAGCAGAAGGAGGAGGTGGTGAGTGGCCAGAGGCTTCAATTTTTTTTATTTATTTATTTATTTTGTTGTGCTTAAGTGCTAACAGTCTCCCTTGCTCTGACAATGATAGTGTGTGATGATGATCATGATGATGATGATGATGGTGATGATGAGATGATGATGATATGAGTCAGCTTCAGAGGCATGCAGGCACTGTTTCAGGCCCTTGTAAGAGTCTTGATGATAAGGATGATGGGATGAGAGTTTGCCTTCTCCTACTGCACCTTTGTGCAATAAGCAACAATGTTGTTATGCCATGAGTGGAAAATTTAGTATATACCTTCCAAAGTGTGTTTTGGGTGTTTTTAATGCTAACAAGGTTCCTTTTTTGACAGTGATGTGTGATGAGATGATGATGATTGATGTGATGATGATGATGAGGAGTCAGCTTGAGAGGCATGCACACACTGTTTCTGAAGCCAAGAGAGTGTGACTTTTCAAAGTGCCTTTTCTTGTGTGTTTTGGTTCTTTAATGGTGATATTGATATCAGAAAGCCTCTGAGGCAAGGTCAATGTAAATTGCTGTGATTTTTACAAATTCATGCGCAGTGAAGAAAAAGCCAAAGTCCACTTGACCAAGTACATTCTGAGAAGTACACTTGGTGCAAGAACGGTGAAACCACCTTGACATGTTCAATATGCATAGCCATGTTAAACCATGCCAAATGTTAAACCCAAGGGGTTTTGGTTTATGGAATAAGCCTCTGAAATTGACAGAGGCCAGTTAAGTAAAGCCATGTGAAATGCACAAATGTGCGTTGTGTGTGTTTTGGAATGCAGGTTGGGGGTGTTTGGCCAGAAAGGGACCAAGGAGGAGAGGGTGGGCACACACTCCTCCTCCCCGTGGGGCTTAGGTGGAAACTCCACCCTGGGCATATGGCTCCGCCCCCAGAGGTGAAGCTCTGTCCCCGGTATGCGGCCCCGCCCCCGGAGATTGAAGCTCCACCCCCCCCAGCGCTTGCCCCCCCCCAGTTGTCTGAGGGACAGCAACCCAGCCCCCGGCTCAAAAAGGTTGCCTATCCCTGTTCTAGATGGACCATTACAGGAATTCAGCAATATTACTAGTTTACTCAGTTAAGTTTAATGCATTCTGGAAAAGATGCAGCACACCATGTTTTATTTCAGAGAACATCAAGTTAGGCATATTTGGGACTTCCAACCAGTCCAACAATTATTGTCTATGGACAACTGAGAAGTCTGAAAGCAATGTGAGCTAGGATATCAATATAACTTATTTGAAGGATTTGCATTCTTATCTTATTGCTTGCTGGTGCTCTGAAGTCTGTGAGTAATAAAAAAGAAAAAAGAAAAAGAAATGTACAGTACTCCTTGTGAATCTAGGCTACAGCCTCTGGGAAATAAAGAGCATCTCCAAATTTAGCTTCATTTTATTTATAATTTCTGATATGCATTTTAAAAAGAGTAGGGTCATGGTTGAACATTTCCAATTTATTAAAATGCTTCAAGTGCTATAGTATTTTTTTATATGTTGGCCAAAATCTAGTGTTGTTAAAACTAAAACACCTAGTGTTGTTTAAACTAAGTGTGAGTACTCTTTTCCCCTTTTAATTTAACGGGTGTAAAATATTACATTTTCCCTCATGGCCTCTCCCTCATTTCTGCCCCCTCAGGGCGAACGCCTCCATTGCCATTGCCTTCCTTTCCATACCTAAAATGCCTCTCCAGTTCCACTTCCAATTCCCTCTTTTCCATCCTAGAGTGGAACTTAGAGCCAGATGGACCTCCTTTTCCACTCCTCTCCTTTCTGTCTTGCATTTCCCACCATGGCTAGCTTGGTCTCTGGTGCTCTCTCTTCCTCTCCCTACTCTGCTTGCCTCTGCTGTGAGCATGGCCTCCACTCCTCTCTTCTCTTCCTGCTCTCTTCTTCACCCTTCTTAGCTTCCCACTGCTGCAGGTACTGGCTTAGCCTCTGCTGTTCTCTGCTGCTCTCCTTTTTGACTGCCACCACTGCTGCCATCCCCAGTGTCACAGACATCTCTGTGCTTTGCCGGGGGCCGTATCTTCTGTGCTTGGCTAGGTGGGAGTTCCATTCCTCTTCTCTCCCCTCCCCACCTCCTCCCTCTGCCTCCATAGCCAAATACTAGTCATTGATCTGAATTACCAAAAATGTAATGTATTTTATTGTCCCAATCTTTTGTCCCAGTCTTTTGCCAAGGAGTGGTGTTCCTCTTTATACCTTTCTGGATGCTAAAATCATTTCTTGCCCTTCTCGCTGAACTGCTCACACCAAATGAGGCAAGGTGAATGGCTACTAGGAAAATAGTCTTTCTGTTACAGTTTGTCAGTATCTTTCTTAAAATGGCCAAAACATTGCTTATGGGGAAGCCCACAAGCAGGACATGCATATAATAGCAGCAATGCCATTGTCACCAATGCCACTGTAATCCACAGTAATTGATTAACAGAGTCAGACTTGTTCTGGTTGGCATATTTCTCTTTTGCATGGATTATGCAACTTTAGCTGACTAAGGGAAGGCACCTAGTAGAGCCTTACAGACTAAGGGAAGGTACAGCTAGTTTGGTGTTATATGTTGAGCACTGAATTAGGTGACCTTGAGTAAATCACAAAGACCTCTTAATCCAGCACACTGTGCTTTTGCCAAAGATGTATGGGAGTCGCTGCAGAAAGACCACAGACACCAAATTTGGAAGAATAAAAGCCACAACTTTAGTAAACAACAACAATAACAAATCGTAGGGTTGGCTCCACTACATGAGGTCTGGATCTGTCATCCATCAATCCCTGATTGATTGATGAAACCCATTTGCTTAGTCATGGCTAAGCTTCAGGATGACAAGAGGCCACTGGTTAACAACGTCTGCCACCCTATGCTAACCAATTATTTGTATGTGCACATCTCTGCCCCTTATCACCGGGGGACACTCAATCAATTTAGCCCCTGCAATGGCAACACTGCTGCAATCTCAGCACCGCTGTGTCCCCGTTGGACTCCTGATCAAGAGCTACACAGCTCTGGAAACCACTCCCAACAGATCCAAGACCTATGCAACCGCCAACCGCCCCCAAAGTTGTGACAGGAAGCTCACTGTAACTGAAAAGAGGGTGAGTGGGTGGGTGGGGAGAGCTGAGCAAGGAATGGTAGCGGGACCCAGCCCATGTGGCCTTAAATAAGCCCGCTGTGCAATGGGAGCCCGGGAAAGAGTGGGAGCCCCGCCTTCCGGGGTCTCTCAACCAATCCTGGGTGACTGCAGGGCTGGCAACGCCCAATTGGGAAGCACATCCAGCCCCGGAGCCTCCTGGGACATGTAGTCCCACTGCCAGAAGTGCCACCCCCCCAGCCAGCTAATCGCTGGCCAGGAAGCCCTCCAAAAGAGCTGCTTGGGACCAGAGCCTTGCCGGAATCCAGCCTGCAGCTGCGGCTCTCCCAGCACGGCAGCTGGGCTGCCTTGCTGAGTCGGGTAGCTTCATTTTTTCACAGTGTTGTTGTTGCTGACAGCGGTAAGGAGAAAGGGGTACTGATCTGTGTTCTTGATGAGATTTGGCAAGTTGTACGTGACAGTAAGTGTCCAATTATTAGTTCATCTGACATCATTTTGTATGATCAGTAGAATTCTGAGGTATAAGACAGCTTTTTAAAAATAACATGAGCCTTTTTCACAACTCACCTTATGTGAAAGGAATACTTGTCTTTCTGAAATATTACCTTTCATCACTTTCCCTTCCTTTCTCATAACTACCAAACGTTGAGTGACATATTAACTCCCATCTCCATGGCAACCAACCACAGTTACTGCCAATCTTCTCTACTGGCCATTTGAGAAGGCAATCCTGAACATGCTACCATCTGATAAGAACAGATGGAAATTAGTATTTTTTAAACAAAAATATAAATATTTTACATGATATCTAGGCAAAGTGTTATTAGACTACATCCCACCGGACAGAAACTGTCTCCCCATCCTCCAATAAAGCTCTTTACAGACTGAGATACTTGCTCATGATATGTTTAGCTCCAATAATGTTAAGGAACAGAAAAAGAGGGGGGAGGGAAAAAGAGAGAGAAAGAAAGAACTTAGCAGAACTTAGCAGAACTTACCAGACTGCTTGAGGTTAATTGCCACACTTTAAACTTATTATTACATTTAAGCTTTAGTCTTATTATTTCCACCCCAAAATCAGCATTGAACTATCAACCATTGATCTTTTCCTAATGATCAGTGTGTAGAGACAATTCTATAATCTACAGAATCAGTTCTCACTACCACTGCACCCTCATTTCTATTGTAATGTGGGGATGTAATTCATTCAACTCTGCCCATAATTGAGGCTACATCCACATGGTAGAAATAATCCAGACTGACAATATTTTAACTGTCATGGCACAATGCCATGGAATTCTGGGAACTGCAGTTTAATGAGATATTTAGCCTATGGAATTCTGGAAATTGTAGTTTTGTGAGACATTTAACCTCCTCTGTCAGACAGACCTGGGGCTACCAATCTCAGCATTTCATACCCTTAGTGGTGCAACTGCAGCCATCCAATCAAAGTGATTAGAGAGAGTGCAAACCATGCTGCTACTAAGACCCAACCAGATCCTGGGAATGACTTTTTTCCGCTGTCATCTCCAAACGCCTTTGTCAAAATGCATCCTGATGGTAATGGAACTTTTTGCTGCCACTTGGAATAGTACACACCTTGACTTTGTCAAGGAAAAAACAAACCCCAACAATAACCCTCAAACACCTGAATGTTTAGGATCCAAATCAGAAATAGAGCTATTGCTTACCTACTGGCATCCAGCTAAATTACTGTTAGTTAAAACTCAGGAAAGATTCAGCAGGCTATAAACCCATATGAGTGGATATAGGATTGCAGTTAGTGTATTTGTAATTTTTTTTCTCAAACATGAGAACTGTTAAAATATGTAGCATTAATTTCTTTCATAAATGTGAGCTATGGTCTTTATTTATTGGGAAATATTGGCTGATTATATTTGCTCTTTGACTTGAGTTACAATTACTACCATTATTTGTATTGGAACAATGTTTAATCCCATGGATCAGCATTTAGTTTCCAGAATTTCTGTTAAGAAAGAAAGAAAGAAAGAAAGCAATTAAGATTATCAAAAATCCCCTACCTGAGAACTTGGAAACATGCTGAAGAGTGTTTGGTCATGCTAAAGTTTGCCTATATTTTGTTTTGGTTCTAGCAATTAATTTTTAACTTGGTCATAATTTCTGTGGGCTGAAGGAGCAGCAACTTTGTTTCTATCCACTCATGTATTTCTGTGTAAGCCAAGATAGAGGCCAAAAGCTATTTAAGTCTCTACTTCCCAGTATGAAGTGAAGCACAGCCAGAATTCTCTTTTTAATGGAAGTCAACCACATATTTCAAAACATTTATTTCTAGGCTTCAACTCTTCCCTCCCTACAGCAACAGAAACCCAACACATTACTTTTAATATAAGTTAATGTTTCTCAAACTACTCTATTGTGGCAACCTGGCTCCCTGCTCCCATGTGCCAGAGGCTGGGACCATATTTGTGCCATATTATTATTATATTTGTTGTGGCTCGTGTGCTGCTCCCATAACCCTTGTTGGGACCTATGGAAATGATGCGCAGTGTCCACCACGATCACCTGCAGAGTTCAACCACGTCGACAGGACGCCAAGAAGGAATCTGTGAAGATGTCTTCAACTAATAATGACTCTTACAAGTCTTCACTCTAAACGAGGGCTTTAATCTTCCTTTGCAGTATTTACAACATAGATATACACAGTGTATTGGACATCCATCTCTAATACACACTATTTACACCAACCAACAATAACACAACCTCTGAGGCAGCCACATTAACACACGACCATCTCACTGCCTCTCAGTAACAGACACAGCCCACTCCGAGGCACCAACTGTCTCTCAGTGACAGTTGAGAACTGACAGATGACAGTTGCATCAACATTCCGATGATGCCCTGTTTGAATGCTGACACATTAGCTGCCACTGGAGCTGTAAATCATCTGCACAACAGCTCCCCCTAGTGGCCACACGAATGTCATTTCCTGACAATATTATCATAGTTTCCTGGAAACATGACATGGACTGTGATCTACTGAATCACAGACTGGCCCTGGATGATAGACATCACTTTCTCTAACACAGATCAGCCAAAAATTCAGAGACAAGTAAAGTCTCAGATTATCTTCCTCAGTGTAAATACAGTGCGTCCTCGCTTTACGCGGGGATCCGTTCCAGATCCCTCCGCGTAAGGCGAATTCCGCCTATGCTCAAACCCCATTGTTTCCAATGGGACTTGTGCACGGCAGCCGCGGCGGCGCGCGGGGCGCAACGGGCGCACACGCCCATTCAATTGAATGGGACGCGCGCCCCTTCAGCCCCGCGCATGCCCCACGGCTTGAGCGCGTATGCTCAAGCCGCGTATGGCGCGCCCACATATGGCGCGGGCGCGCTGTACATTTGTTTCAGTCATATCTGAGGCACAGGCAAAGGAATCTTTTAAGCACTTCCCTTGCAAATGTCATGTGGATGTTGATATTTGGGTGATGAATCTTGCCAGTGATTCCGGTCCGGTGGCAAATGGACGAAGACGTCAGCTATCTCTCTCCAACACAGGAACAGAGTGAAGCTCCAAACACAAGCTTTCGGCTTGCTTGGAAGAATGCCTGGAATGACAGCTGCTACATGAAAGAAACACTCTCCAGCAGTTCACTCCTAAGAGGGCTTTATTGTTTGGTTCAAATAACACGAGCAAATCACCACTATACAAAATTTCTTACCAACCGACACACCACACTATCTCAAACTCCCACAATCCCACAGCACAGCATTTTTGCTTATATACAGGATCACCATGAGGCAACCACTAAGCCCAGGCTCTTCTTTTACAAGTTGCTATGCACCATAGACACCAATCCCTCTTCAGACTGAAGACATAGTATGTCAGAATGTGGAACCAGTATACTGTGATATACATTTTATTTGGTGGGGGGAGAGACTGTTAAGAATCCTGGTAGTATTCTATCAGATATATTTTTTTTTGTGGGGATGATGGGAGTTGGGATGCTTACATTTAGTCCTGCTCAGTTGACGTTGAGCATCTGGCTGCAGCTCTGGACTCCAGCTGTAGCCAATTGAGCCCTGGTGGCGCAGTGGTTAAATGCCTGTACTGCAGCCATTCACTCAAAACCACAAGGTTGCGAGTTCAAGACCAGCAAAAGGGCCCAAGCTCGACTCAGGCTTGCATCCTTCCGAGGTCGCTAAAATGAGTACCCAGACTGTTGGGGGCAAATTAGCTTACTTGCTAATTAGCTTACTTGCTGTTCACTGCTATGATCTTTGGAATAGCGGTATATAAATAAAACAAATTATTAATTATTATTATTAATTTAGGCTTCTGCAACCATTGCCACATCTGAATATTTTCACCTTCAACAGTGGACACCCCCACGTAAAGGGGAAACTGCATATGCTCGTGCTCCATTGAAAACACCATTGAAAAGTGGGGTTCAGCACATGCACTATTCATTTAAATTATACCATGGCTTCAGCGTAAAGTGAAAGCTGCAGAAGAGAAGCCTGCAAATGGTGTGGGATGACTGTAACTGGTAGCCGTATGATGAGTTTGTTGCACTGTCGAACAGCCCTTACTGTCAGGAAGTTCTTCCTAATGTTGAGGTGGAATCTCTTTTCCTGTAGCTTGCATCCATTGTTCTGGGTCATGTTCTCTGGAGCAGCAGAAAACCAGCTTGCTCCCTCCTCAATATGACATCCCTTCAAAAAACAGGGCTATCATATCACCTCTTAACCTTATCTTCTCCAGGCTAAACATCCCCAGTTCCCTTAGTCGTACCTCATGGTTTCCAGACCCTTCACCATTTTAGTCGCCCTCCTTTGGACACGCTCCATTTTCTCAACATCCTTTTTAAATTGTGGTGCCCAGAACTGGACACAATATGCCAGGTGGGGCCTGACCAAAGCAGAATACTATTACTTCTCTTGATCTAGACACTATACTTTTATTGATGCAGCCTAAAATTGCATTGGCCTTTTTAGCTGCAGCATCGCGCTGTTCACTCATGTTCAACTTGTGGTCTACTTGGACTCCAAGATCCCTTTCACATTCAGCCAGGTGTCCCTCATCCTATATCTGTGCATTTAATTTTTCTGCCCTAAGTGCAGTACCTTACATTTTGTTAGATTTGGTGGAGCTTTCAAGTCTATTCAGGTAATTTTGAATTTTGATCCTGTCTTCTGGAGTATTAACTATTCCTCCTAATTTGGTGTCATCTGCAAATTTGATAAGTATGCTCCCAATTCTGTCATCCAGGTCATTGATAAAGATGTTGAATAGCACTGGGCCCTTTACAGAGCCCTGTGGAACCCCACTGTTCACTTCTCTCCAGGATGAAAAGGTGCCATTGGTGCGTTACAGACTTCCTGATGCCCCTATCCCTACGACTGGGTCCATACAAAATGGCGACGCCCTATACACAAGGGAGCCGCCTTTGCTATATCACCACCATGCTGCCTCCAAACGAGGTGGCGCAGAAGTGATGTACTTGTGCCGCGCAAGAGCTGGCGCAGTCTCTACACAGCTGCACCAGCAACGCAAATGAGAAAGGGGCCGAGCGGCTCCTTTCTCTTTGTCCCCGCCGCCATCAGGTGTCCTTGGGGCATGAAGCCCCAAGGACACCCCTTTCCAGGCCACAGGGAAGCGGCCTTTTGCCACTTCCCCACGGCCTGGAAAGCAGCGGATCGGGGCTTTAGAGGCTGCCGCAGGGAAAGGGTCGGATACAGGCCTCCTCAAACGGGTGGTCTGTCACACACCATTGTTGAGCACCCAAATGGCTGGTCAACCAGTTACAAATCTGGGTAACAGTTACCTTGTCTAGCCCACATTTTACAAGCTTGTTTGCAAGAATGTCATGAGAAACCTTGTCAAAGGCCTTACTGAAGTCAAGATATACTATATCCACAGCATTCACTTCATCTACCAAGCTGGTAATTTTATCAAAGAAAGAGATCAGATTTGTCTGGTATGACTTCTTTCTCTGAAACCCATGTTGACTTTTTGTGATTATGGCATTGTTTTCTAGATGTTCACAGACTCTCTGTTTAATGACCTGCTCTAGAATCTTTCCTGGTGTTGATGTCAGACTAACTTTTTACATTCCTCCCTAATAATACCCTTTGCTTCTGTCCACAGTTCTTCTGCTTCCTGGTCATTAGGCTTAATAGTGCAAATCTATTCTTTACACTAAAATTTACATTATTTATTACATTATTTGCACTATTACATAATTTACATTATTACATTATTTACATTATTTAGCATCATAGTTGTTTTAGTGTTCTTCTCTAGCTTTACTCTAATTTTGATATCAGCAGTTATCAGACTTTCAGAAGGAAATCGGCCTGTATATTATAGATTATAGTAAAACTTTGATTGTGTACTTCATGAAAAAACTGTTGATTGCTCATCAAAATGGATGTGCCACAAAATTTGATTGTTCTAATGTGCAACTTATACTTGATAGAAGAGGCTACCATTAGAATACAGAAAATATGGTTTCCAGTTGGCAAGGGGGTCACTGACGGGTACATTTTATCTGAACATATCATACATAAAGCAGGATTAGATTCAGAGGAAGGAGGCATCAAAACTGGAGAAAGGAACACCAATAAATTCTGTTAATCTAACATATGCAGATAATACCATACTGCTAACAATAAATAACAAAGACTTAGAACAATTACTATAGAAAGTCAAGGAAATAGGTAGAAAGGCATGACCACAGATTATTTATGTAACTTTAAATGATACAATAAAGTTATTGAAATAGTTAAAAGGTTTTCTTACCTTGCTCAGCCATTAATCAGAATAGAGATTGCAATCAAAAAATGAGGAGAAGTCTAGGACTTGGAAGGGCAGCTATGATGAAACCTGCTACCTGTCCTCTTGATCCAATTCCTACTCGTCTTCTAATCTCTATAGCTCCCTCCTTTCTGCCCTCGCTCCTCCATATCTTCAATCTCTCTCTCTCTACAGGCTCCTTCCCGTCGGACTTCAAACATGCTCTCATTTCCCCAATTCTGAAAAAACCTTCTCTTGACCCCTCCTCTCTGTCTAGCTATCGTCCGATTTCTCTTCTCCCCTTTCTTTCTAAGGTTTTGGAACGGGTTGTTTATTCGCGCTGTCTTGAGTTTCTTGAAGCCAATTCCATCCTTGATCCCTTTCAGTCTGGCTTCCGCCCAAAGCATTCTACAGAGACAGCTCTCACTAAGATCTCGAATGACCTTTTACAGGCCAAGGCTAATGGCCTTTACTCTGTTCTCATTCTTCTCGACCTGTCTGCAGCCTTTGACACTGTTGATCACTGTCTTCTAGTTGACATACTCTCTGACCTTGGGTTCTCAGACTCTGTTCTCGACTGGTTTAGATCTTACTTGTCTGGCAGATCTTTTGCAGTAGTTGCAGGGGGTCAGACTTCTTCTCCTGTTCCCTTATCTGTTGGAGTTCCCCAGGGCTCTGTTCTGGGTCCCCTTCTGTTTTCTCTCTACACACTGTCCTTAGGAAAACTCATTAGCTCTTTTGGCTTTTCCTACCATCTGTATGCCGATGACACCCAGCTGTATCTTTCTGCCCCTGACCTTTCTCCAAGGCTTGAACAGCAAGTCTCATCTTGCCTTACAGCTGTCTCACAGTGGATGCGCCATCGGCGTTTGAAGCTCAACATGTCCAAGACGGAGCTTCTTGTCTTTCCTCCTAAGCCCAACCTTCAACACTCCTTTTCTGTCTCTGTGGACAACATTTCCATTCAACCAGTCCAGCAAGCCCGCAGTCTTGGCTTTATCTTTGACTCTTCTCTGTCGTGTATCCCTCAGATCCAGACCACAGCCAAGGCTTGTAGATTCTTTTTGTACAATATTGCCAAAATCCGACCATATCTCACTGCCTCTACTGCCAAGATCCTGGTCCATGCCCTAGTGATCTCACGACTTGATTACTGCAACGTCCTCCTGGCTGGGCTTCCTCTTTCTCACCTCCGTCCTTTAATCTCTGTCCAGCATTCAGCTGCACGCATTATCACTTCCACCCACCGCTCTGACCACATCTCTCCTGTGTTGGCATCCCTTCACTGGCTCCCTCTCCCTTTCCGCATTCAGTATAAGCTCCTGCTGTCGACATTCAAAGCCCTCCATGGACTGGCCCCTCCTTACTTATCAGACCTTCTTTCTCCTCACCTTCCCACCAGGGCCCTCCGTTCTGGTAGTCAAGGGTTCCTGTCTCAGCCCAGGATTTCCTCTGCCCCATCCCGGATTCGCCCCTTTTCACTTGCTGCCCCTCACTCCTGGAACCTTCTTCCTCCACAAGCAAGAGCCATCACTTCTTTAACCAGCTTCAAAACGGAGCTGAAAACCATCCTATTCAGAGAAGCCTTCCCAGGCATCGCATAATTGTCGCTTACTATCTGATGTTCTGTTGTTGGCTGTTTATCGATCCATTTCCTGTATTCCTATGTACTGTATATGTATTATCCTACTTGTGATTATGTATTTTCCCTGGATAATGATTAACCATCCATTATGAAGCCTTGCCCTCCCTCCAGTCCATCTGCCTTGGTCCAGGCCTCGGAGGTTGAGAGGAACTGCTGGACCTCTTACCCTTTCTCGTCACCACTCCCTTCTCCTTCTGTATCATGTCTTTTTTAGATTGTAAGCCTGAGGGCAGGGAACCGTCTAACTAAAAAGATTGCATGTACAGCGCTGTGTAAATTTACAGCGCTTCATAAATAAAGGTTAATAATAATAATAATAGACAAGATCCTAATATGTAAAGATATTGTTGAATACTAAAGTTGGGATTCTCCATGCCACCATACATAGAAATTGGAAAGCTGGACAGTGAATAACTCACATAATTTTAAATGTGATGGTGGAAAGGAGACAATGGACTGTGGACTGCTAAAAAGATAAATAAAAGGGCTCTAGAACAAATCAAGTCTGAACTCTTCCTAGAAACCAAAATAACCAAACTGGAATTGTCATGCTTTGGGATGCACAACTTACTAGAAAAGATAATAGTGATTGGCAAGGTAGAAAACAGTAGGAAAAGAGGAAGACCACATTTCAGATGGAGAGACTCTATCAAAGAAACCATAACTTGGAGGTCTTTCATTCATATGGTCAGCATGAGTTAAAGCCGACTTAACAGCAGTTAACAAAAAGAACTAGAGAGTACTGTACTTTGTTGTTGTTAACATAGTGATCTGCCACTCTGCTCAGGTCCTACAAGCTGAGGGTCATTTCCTCGGTTGAGGCTATCCACCTGTAGAAAGTCTTCTCTTTCTACTGCCTTCCACCTTTCCTAGCATTATTGTCTTTTGTAGTGTCATGACTTCTCATAATGCGGCTGAAATACAACAGCCTCGATTTAGTCATCTTGGCTTCGCTCAGGGTTGATCTGTTCTAGGATCTATTTGTTTGTCTTTTGGGCTGTCTATCATATCCTCAGGACTCTTCTCCAGCACCACATTTCAAATTAGTTGATTTTCTTTCCATCAGCTTTCTTCCCTGTCCAGCACTCACATCCATACATGGTGATGGGAAATACTTGGGTGATGGATGATCTTAACTTTAATGTTCAGAGTTATATCTTTGCAGTTTAGGATTTTGTCTAATTCTTTCATAGCTGCCCTCCTCAGTCCCAGTCTTCTTATTTCTTGGCTGCAATGTCAAGAAATCTTTAACTACTGTACAGATTAACTGTAAGTCAATCTCATGTATAAGTTGAGGGCAGGTTTTGGGGCCACAACTGTGGATTTTGACATGACCTGTGGGTAGATTGAGTGTAAAACTTGGAGGCTTCTTCATTGTGTGTATGTGAGTGGCAATCAGTATTTGGCTTCAGTGTTTCAGCCTTCTCCCTTGAGACAGCAAAGCATGTAGGTAGCAATCAGTCAATCACCAAGGACTCTATCGGCTTGGTTCAGGAAAGAAAGAAACCACCTGGGGAAATCTGAAAGAGGGACTATCACATTATCATGCTGACCCCTAAATAAGTCGACCTGAGCTTTGAGGTCAATTTTGGGGCATAAATTTTTAGACTTACAGATGATTATATATGGTATTTCTATTTTCTTGTTGTCTACGTTAAAATCATAGAATCACATAATCATAGAGTTGGAAGAGGCCATAAGGGCCATCCAGTCCAACTCTCTGCCATGCAGGAAATCTCAATCAAAGCATCCCTGACAGATGGCCATGCAGCCTCTGTTTAAAGACCTCCAAGGAGGGAGATACCACCACACACTGAGGGAGTGTGTCCCACTGTCGGACAGCCCTTACTGTCAGGAAGTTCCTCCTAATGCTGAGGTGGAATCTCTTTTCCTGGAGCTTGCATCCATTCTTCCCTGTCCTGTTCTCTGGAGCAGCAGAAAACAAGCTTGCTCCCTCCTCAATATGACATCCTTTTAAGTATTTAAACAGGGCTATCATATCACCTCTTAACCTTTTCTCCAGGCTAAACATCCCCAGCTCCCTAAGTGGTTCGTCATAGGGCATGGTTTCCAGACCCTTCACCATTTTAGTTGTCCTGCTTTGGACATGCTCCTCCATGGTCATCCTTTTTGTTTACTTAATGTTCAACGGTAAGCCTGTGTTTGCACTTTCTTTTCTGACTCTCTTGAGCCCTGTTTCAGGTCCTGCTTGTTTTCTGCTAGTATTGTGATGTCACTTCCATAACTTTGTTGATATTCTTTCCTTCACTCCTCTTTCTTGTGAATCGAAATCTGCTCTCTACACTAGAGAGTACAGGGTGTGTGTTTCTGTGTTTCATTTGAAGGGCATCCTAGTACAGTCTCTTTGCCATAACATTAACTCTACTATAGATGTGGAAAGGTGTGTACATAAAGTACAAGATGCTTCCATTTGTCCCTGGTCAGGCTTTATTTGCCTCCTCAAACATTTCTGAGGGCCCTCACAGAAAAGTCATAACGAAATGTGAGATGCAGGGGAAGACAATGTCCTTCAACCAGGAGAAGTTTAAAAAGCTGCTGGGCTGCAGTGTCTTCTCCACGGGGCGTTCAGAGAACACTCTAATCTCTTACTAGCTGGAATCTGAAGACTGTACCACAACGAATTCACCTACAGTCTCCTTCAGCCTTAGGTCTGTGCAAAAACGTGCATTACTTAATGGCCCAGTAGATGCCATGGCTCTGCTGACAGTTTACAGATGTGCTCTGCCTGCCTGGTGCTATTTTTAGAGCCCTCTCTTGCAAAGGCTTCTTGAGGGAGTTACCAGGCAGCAGCCTCCATGGTTCCCGTCTTGATTTATCCCTGAAACTCGTTCCATTTGAGATCACTCCCTTCCCCACGCCTTCATTTAGAAACACTCCACGCGCCTCAGGAATGGAAGACCTGGGGAAAGGGAGAGGACTCCTGCCAGAGGGAGAGCTTGGCAAAGCTTTCCCTTTCCTTCCTTCCTTCCTTCCTTCCTTCCTTCCTTCCCACAGGAGCAAAATGTGAGGAGCCGAACTGTAGAGACTGACTGTGGACTCTGCAGTGTCGAACCATCCCTCTATGGGCCCAGGGCTAAGGAGAGATTGTCATCCCAAGGCTAAGGGGCTAAGGAAGGGCACCAAGGAGAAGCTAGTCATGGAAAAGGAGCGGGCGCCGATAGGCCAAGAGGCAACCCTGCCTCCCCCGAAGGACACCTCAAAGAAGCCCCAGGGGGACCCCTGCCTGCCTGCCTGCCTGCCTGCCTGCCTGCCTGCCTGCCTGCCTCCTCCGGCTCTCCTTCGCCGGACACTAGCAGCACCTTGGACAGCTCCTGTGGCGGCGCTAAAGAGGCCCAGGAGCAGGACACGACGACGAGGGAAGGGGCTTGCCCAGAGGGAATCACTGGGGAGTACTTGCCCAGAGGGAAAGCATAGCCTTCCCTGCAGGGAGTCCTTGGAGAATGCCTCCTTCTCCCTGGGCAGCCAGGAAACCCAGCCTGCGCGGCCCTCTGCCCCGTCTCTCTCTGGCCCAAGACCAGCGGAGGCTTGGCTACCCGGCTCCGGAGGCTCTTCTGGGGAAGAGGGCTCTGGGGTCCCTTTCTTACCTCGGCGCCCTCCGCGGCGTTCTCCGCCATCTTCCTCCTGAGGAGCAGGCAGCGGGAGGAATGTTTCATGCCCATAGGAGCCGGCGGCCGAAGGGTCTGGGGCCAGCCTCGCCCCCCGCAGCCCCCTCCTCAGCCCAGGCCTCGCCTCCCGACTCCTTCCCTCCGCAGCAGCCAGGGCTCTCTCGCTCCTCCCTCGGCCACTGCCAAGGCCACTGGTCCGCCTCTGGAGGGAGGCAAGGAGGGCGCCGGTCCCTCGGCCGCTTGGCTCCTTCCAGGAACGGATGATGCCCGGCGGAGGCGGTGTCCTGGGGCTGCGGGGCTCCGAGGGGAAGGGGGCCCTGAAGGACGGGAGGCTCAGCTCCCGGGAACTTGGCGGATGGTGGACCCTGGCTGCCTCTGCCTTCGCCTCCCTCCTCTTTCCCCTCCCTCCCTCCCTCTCTCCCGCCCTTCTTTCCTTGTTCCTCCCTCCCTCCCTCCCTTGCTTCTTCTCTTCCTCCGAGTTCCTCTCCTCGCCTCCTTTCGCCCGAAAAGTTGCCGGGAGGAAAGGCGCCCCTTGCGCTACTCCTCCGGGGGAAGAAGGCTGCCGCCGGGGTGCCTCCCCCGCCTTCCCTCCCAGAGGCGCAGGGCCGCCGGGGCGAGCGTGGTCCGAGGAGGCTCTGCGTCCCGGTTCTCTGGAGCAGGCCTTCGCGGGGCTCCCTCCCTGAGCTCTTCTCTCCTCTTCCTTCCTTGCCTGGCTCCCGAAGCCCGAAGCTCGATGGAGCTCCCTCCCTCCTTCCTTCCGGAGCCGAGGGGAAGGAAAGCGGGGTCGTGGCCGAAGGGAGATGCTGCCGGACTTCGCCGTGGCTCTCTCTGTGTTTGCCGCCGGTTGCTGCTTTTTTGGGGGATCAAGGGTAAAAAGAAACCCAGGGCAGGGTTCATTTCGGGTCAGGCTGCCAGCATGGCTCCGGGCCACTCCCTCCCGCTGCCTCTGAGTCTCCGGCTCCTTTTGGGTTTGGGAGGCGGGTCCCAGAACTCTTCCGAGGAGGCGCTGGAGCCCTCCGGCGGGAGGCCAAGAGTCGCTCCTCTGCCGGCCTCCCCGCCTCCCATTCTTCCTGGGTTGGAGTGGATCCTTCGGAGGGAACTCTGCCCTGGAAAGACCACCCCAGCTGGCCCCTCCGCAGGCAGCCCTCGCCGGCCCAGGAGGGACTCCCGCTCGGCTCCCTTTCGAAGCGGAGCCAGCCCTTCCCTTCCCCGGCCGCGCTGAGAGTGCAGTTCATTCATTGGCAGCTTTTATCAAAACACGTTAAATCACTTTGTTCTGCAGGACTGCTGGAAATGTGTTTTTCCTCTGTTTAGGAAGAGAGGGGGAAGGGGGGAAATCACCGCTATTTCCCCATCCCTCTTCCCATCCCTTCTACTGCACCTTTAGCAATAGCTCTTCCTATGAGTAGCCCTCTTCCTTTTTTTTAGAAGAGTTCCTGCATGGCTGAATGGGGTTGGACTGGATGGCCCTTCTGCTCTCTTCCAACTCTATAATTCTATGATATGAAATACTAATTAAAAATGTCTCCAAAGATGTGTGAAGTGGAAGGCTTCCATAGCCACCATCCATAGTATTTTCTGTGGGGGTTTCGGCTATACAGCCATGTTCTAGAAGAGTTTGTTCCTGACCTTTCTTGATTCTCTGAAGATGCCAGCCACAGATGCTGGTGAAACATCAGGAATAAAACTTTTCTAGAACATGGCCACAGAGCCCAAAAAAACATAAAAACCTATTTAAATAATTATTTGCCACTGCTGGAGGTCTCTGGGAGAGTTTGTAGGTTACCCACCAGCCTTGGCAGTCTGAAAGGGTTGAGAGGAATAAAAGCCTTGGGAGCTACATGTTGCCCACCTCTGCCCTACTGCTCTGCCTGAATGAGGCCAAACTGTCTCTGCCCAAGTAGGGACAGAGCTGGAAAACCAAGTAAAACTAAACTAAAGTACAACAGGATGAGTAGTATCACTTTATCAGGCAGATCCATGTTCCATGCATAGAGGAAATCTGCATCTCCCTTGAACGAGATTGTTTCTCCAAATGGCAGGCTTTTCCTTTAACAATACAGTCAGAGAACCTGTCCCACTTCATGTTCAACTCCAGTTCCCATCAGCTAGAGCTGGCCAAAGATGAAGCACATTGGGAGTAATAGTTCATCAACAAACAGGTAGAAGCAGATTGCTTGTTCCTGCTTTATAGTAATAATATAATAATATTTATTTGTATACCGCCCTCTGGCAAACCAATCCGGGCGGTTAACAACAGTAACTGTATAGGAACTGTACATCTGTTGAACACACAACAGGAAAGGAGGATGTCTAAAATGGTGAAAGGTCTGGAAACCATGCCCTATGAGGGACGACTTAGGGAGCTGGGATGTTTAATCTGGAGAAGAGAAGGTTAAGAGGTAATATGATAGCCCTGTTTAAATATTTGAAGGGATGTCATATTGAGGATTGCACAGGAAAAGAGATTCCACCTCAACATTAGGAGGAACTTCCTGACAGTAAGGGCTGTTTGACAGTGGAACACACTCCCTCAGAGAGTGGTGGAGTCTCCTTCCTTGGAGGTCTTTAAACAAAAGCTGGATGGCTATCTGTCGGGGATTCTTTGATTTGGATTTCCTGCATGGCAGGGGGGTTGGACTGGATGGCCCTTGTGGTCTCTTCCAACTCTATGATTCTATGAGCACCACTTTATCAGGCAGAGAGCACCTTATCAACAGCCCCTTCATGTTAGAATCCGTGAACTGTAGAACTGGAAGAGATTGCAAGGGCATCTAGTCCTGCTCTGCTGTGCAGGAAGGCACAAATAAAGGACTCCTGATGACCGCTCAAAAGAAAGAGACTCTAACACCCTCTGAGGCAAATTTGTTCCACTGTTGAACAGCTCTTACTCTCATTAAGTTCTTCCTAAGGTTTACATGGATGTTTATCACACAGAAGTTTTTGCAGCTGAGATCCGGGGTGACTCCTGGTTCAGCAATGTGAATTCACGTTATAATATGAATGTGTTATCAAATCTGGTTGCCCTTCTGTTGTCCTTCTGAATTGAGGGGGAATCAAATCCAAGGCAAGTCACGCGATGCGGATTCACGCAAAGCGGAGTAAATGCAAATTGTATTACCACACTGGTGCATATCATGCAGATTCAATTATTCGAATCGGCAACCTTGCGCATACTCAGTGGTAGTCTGAACACATCATGAACTTGTATGTTTCTGGGGTGAAAACTTATTGTTTCTGGGGTGCAACTTCTTGTTTCCTGTTTTGCATAATTGCATGATTACATGAATATTTTCTCATGAATATTTCTGTGTCGTCTTCATCCCCCTTTTTTAATTTCGCCTTCCATTTCAGCAATTTCAACACACACATAGATAGACAGATAGACATACATACATATCTGTATATTCACATTCACGCACATACACATATATATATATATTCCCCAAAAATGAGTTGCCCTGAAACTTGCCCTGAAAGTGAAAGGACCACCGAAAGGAAATGGGGGAAAACTGCAGCGCTATATCATGGGAAATTTGCATCCCAGCGGTGGTGTACCAGAGCAGAAGCAAAGTTGCATTCCACACCAGACCAATTCAGAGTGAAATTGGAGTGAGCTTGGAAACGATTTCTGTGAATTCACTTGTTACCAATTTCACCAAAATGGGGGGTCACTTTGGAATCATTGCGGAAGCGCCACGGAAGGAGACCCCATAGAAAGGAATCACGTGATAATACATTATGTTATTACGTTAATTCGCATCATGGGACCCACAGTCACGTCTGATCTGAGCTGCAAAAAGCTGCAAAAACCTCCGTGTAATAAACACCATGGATTCTGTTTTCTTGCAGTTTAAATGCATAAGTTTGGATCCTAGTAAGTGGAAAACAAGCTTGCTCTGTCTTTTACATGACATCCCTTCAGATTTGCAAAGGAAGTATCTTTTTGTGTTGCAAATGGAGGTTAAATTTCCTGTACTTTGAGTAGCCACTCCCAGTAGCCACATGGCCAGAGGGAGAAGTTGCCAGCATGCAAGAAATACCCCTCCATACCATCTGAAGTAAGAACAAAAACAGCAAAATGTAGGCCTATGACGAACATCTTAAATTTTTTTTTCTCTCTTGTATGGTTTTTAACACCTTGCTTGGTGAAGAAGCCAGTGGAGCTTTGAAAGCTTGCAACATGTGTATTGTGCATTTTGGTTGTCTCAATAAAGGTATCACCATTTAGTAGCTTTTTGACGTTATTTGATCTGTTATATGGC
>NC_056526.1:99943879-99974277 GCF_019175285.1 Sceloporus undulatus
GAATATATTGTTAAGTATCCCACTCAGGAATTCATAGACGATTCTGCCATGTAGGAATCCATAGAATAATTCTCCCAGAGTGGGATACATAGAATCATTCTCTATGCTAGGAACATCTATGTTTCTCCCTTGCAGGAAAACATAGATAACTTCTCCATCAGATATATATAGAAGTTTCTCCCATGCAGCAATACAAAGAATGATTCTGCCATGTAGGAATACAAGAATGTTTTCTCCCATGGAGGAACATATTGTTAAGTATCCCATCAGGAATTCATAGAATGATTCTGCCATGTAGGAATCCATAGAATGATGCTCCCCATAGTGGGATACAAGAACGCCTATGCGGGATACATAGAAGTGTATTCCCTTGCAGGAATACAGAGAATACTCCTCCCATTCAGATATATATAGAATGTTTCTCACATGCAGCAATACATAGAATACTTCTGCCAGGTAGGAATACATAGAATGTTTCTCCCATGGAGGAATATTAAGTATCCCACTCAGGAATTCATAGAATGATTCTGCCATGTAGGATCCATAGATTGATTCTCCCATGCTGGGATACATAGAATGTTTTTTCCCTGCAGGAATACATGAATACTTTCCCATTCAGATATATATATAAAATGTTTCTCCCATGCAGCAATTCTCTCCAATGCAAGGTCATCGAAATACTCTGCCATTTAGGAATACATAGATGCTTCCCTATGTAGGATATATTGATTAAGTCTCCCATGCGTAATCCATAGAATGATTCTGCCATGTAGGAATAGAAAGAATGATTCAGCCATGAAGAATACATAGAATGATTCTGCCATGTAGGAATAGAAAGAATGATTCAGCCATGTAAATACACATAATGTTTCTCCCATGGGATAATTTTGTTTAAGTATCCCACTCAGGAATTCATTTATGATTCTGCCATGTAGGATCCATAGAAGATTCTCCCATAGTGGGTACATAGAATCATTCTCCTATGCTGGGATACATCGAATGTCTCCCTTGCAGGAATACATAGAATACTCTCCCATTCAGATATATATAGAATGTGTTCTCCCTTGCCATACATAAATGATTCAGCCCTGTAGGAATACATAGAATGTTTCTCCCATGAGGAATATATTGTTTAAGCTCCACTCAGGAATTCTAGAATGATTCTGCCATGTAGGAATCCACGAGAATGATTATCCTAGTGTAATACATAGAATCATTCTCCTATGCTGGGATACATCGAATGTATCTCCCTTGCAGGAATACATAGAATACTTCTCCCATTCAGATATATATAGAATTGTTTCCCATGCAGCAATACAAAGAATGATTCCTGCCATGTAGGAATACATAGAATGTTTCTCCATGGAGGAACATATTGTTTAAGTATCCCACAAGGAATTCATAGAAATGATTCTGCCATGTAGGAATCCATAGAATGATTCTCCCATAGTGGGATACATAGAATATATCTCCATGCTAGGATACATCGAATGTAGCTCCCTTGCAGAATACATGAGTACTTCCCATTCGATATATATAGATGTTTCTCCCTTGCAGCAATACATAGAAGATTCTGCATGTAGAATACGTAGAATGTTTCCCATAGTGGGATCATAGAATCATTCTCCTATGCTGGCTGCTTCGCTGTATCTCCTTGTAGGAATACATAGAGATACTTCACCATTCAGATATATATAGAATGTTTTCTCCCATGCAGCAATACATAGAATACTCTGCCATGTAGGAATACATAGAATGTTTCTCCCATAGTGGTGATACATAGAATCATTCTCCTTTCTGGGATCATGGAATGTATCTCCTTGCAGGAATACATAGAATACTTCTCCCATTCAGATATAGATAGAATGTTTCTCCATGCAGCAATACATGAATGAATTCAGCCATGTATGAATACATAGAATTTTCTCCCATGGAGGAATATATGTTTAAGTATCCCACTCAGAATCATAGAATGATTCTGCCATGTAGGAATCCATAGAATGATGCTCCTATAGTGGGATACATAGAATCATTCTCCTATGCTGGGATACATCGATGTATCTCCCTTGCAGGAATACATAGAAACTTCCCATTCAGATAATTAAATGTTTCTCCCATGCAGCAATACATAGATACTTCTGGCCATGTAGGAATACATAGAATGTTCTCCATGGAGGAATATTAAGTATCCCACTCAGGAATTCATAGAAGTATTCTGCCATGTAGGCCCAATAGATTGATTCTCCCAGCTGGGATACATAGAATCATTCTCCTATGCTGGGATACATAGAATGTTTTTCCCTTGCAGGAATACATTGAATACTTCTCCCATTCAGATATATATAGAATGTTCTCCCATGCAGCAATTCTTCTCCAATGCAAGGATACATCGAATACTTCTGCCATTTAGGAATACATAGAATGCTTCTCCTAGTAGAGATATGATTAAGTCTCCCATGCAGTAATCCATAGAATGATTCTGCCATGTAGGAATAGAAAAAATGATTCAGCCATGTAAATACTAGATGATTCTGTCTGTAGGATAGAAAGAATGATCAGCCATGTAAGATACATAGAATGTTTCTCCATGGAGGAATATATTGTTTAAGTATCCCACTCAGGAATTATAGAATGACTGCGCCATTAGGTAATCCATAGAATGATTTCCCATAGGGGATACATAGAATCATTCTCCTAGCTGGGATCATCGAATGTATCTCCCTTGCAGGAATACATAGAATACTTCTCCCTTCAGATAATATAGATGTTTCTCCCATGCAGCAGAATACGTCTGCCATGTACGGAATACATAGAATGTTTCTCCCATGGAGGAATATAAAGTATCCCACTCAGGAATTCATAGAATGATTCTGCATGTAGGAATCCATAGAATGATTCTCCCATAGTGGGATACATAGAATCTTCTCCTATGCTAGGATACATCGAATGTTTCCCCTTGCAGGAATACATAGAATACTTCTCCCATTCATATATATAGAATGTTTCTCCCCCATGCACAATGACAAAGAATGATTCTGCCATGTTAGGAATACATAGAATGTTCTCCATGGAGGAATCATATTGTTTAAGGATCCCACTCAGGAATTCATAGAATATTCTGCCATGTAGGAATCCATAGATGATTCTCCCATGTGGGACATAGAACTTCTCTCCTAGGCTGGATCATCGATGATATCTCCTTGCAGGAATTCATAGAATGATTCTGCATGTAGTATACATAGAAGTTTCTCCCATGCAGCATCTCTCCAATGCAAGGAACATCGGAACTTCTCATTAGATACATAGAATGCTCTCCTAGTAGGATATATTGATTAAGTCTCCATGCAGTAATACATAGAAGATTCTGCCATGTAGGAAGAAAAGAATGTTTCACCTTAGGAATGCATAGAATGTTTCTCCCATCGAGGAATAATTAAGTATCCCACTCAGGAATCATAGAAGGATTCTGCCATGTAGGAATCCAGAGAATGATTATCCCATATGTGAGTACATAGAATCATTCTCTATGGCTGGGATAATCGAGATGTTATCCCCTTGCAGGAACATAGAATACTTCTCCCATGTCAGATATATATAGAAGGTTTCTCCCATGCAGCAATACATAGAAGGATTCTGCCATGTAGGAATCATAGAATGTTTCTCCCATGGAGGAATATATGTTAAGGATCCACTCAGGAATCATAGAATGGATTCTGCCATGTAGGAATACAGAGAATGATTAACCCATAGTGGGATACATAGAATCATTCTCCATGCGTGTGCTCGAATGTATCTCCTGCAGGAATACATAGAATACTTCCCCATTCAGATATATAGAGATGTTTCTCCATGCACAATACACAGAATACTTCTGCCATGTAGGAATACGTAGAATGTTTCTCCCATAGTGGATACATGACCATTCTCCATGCTGGGATACATCGAATGTATCTCCCTTGTAGGAATACATAGAATACTTCTCCCATTCAGATTATATAGAGATGTTTCTCCCATGCAGCAATACATAGAAGTGTTCAGCCATGTATGAACATAGAATGTTTCTCCCATGGGAATATATTGTTTAAGTATCCACATCAGAATTCATAGAATGATTCTGCCATGTAGGAATCCATAGAATGATCCCCATAGTGGGATACATAGAACATTTCTCCTATGTAGGATAATCGAATGTAATCTCCCTTGCAGGAATACATAGAATCTTCTCCAATTCAGATATATATAGAATGTTTTCTCCCATGCAGCAATACAAAGAAGATTATGCCATGTAGGAATACATAGAATGTTCTCTCCATGGAGGAATATATAAGTATCCCACTCAGGAATTCATAGACTGATTCTGCCTGTAGGAATCCATAGATTGATTCTCCATGCTGGGATACATAGAATGTTTTTTCATGAGCAGGAATACATGAATACTTCTCCCATTCAGATATATATAGAATGTGTTCTCCCATGCAGCAATCTTCTCCAATGCAAGGATACATCGAATACTTCTGCCATTTAGGAATACATAGAAGGCTTCTCCTAGGTAGGATATATTGAAAGTCCCCAGGCAGTAATCCATAGAATGATTCTGCCATGTAGGAATAGAAAGAATGATTCAGCCATGTAAAATACATAGAATGATTCTGCGCATGTAGGAATAGAAAGAATGATTCAGCCATGTAAGAACATAGAATGTTTCTCCCATGGAGGAATAATTGTTAAGTATCCCACCAGGAATTAATAGAATGATTCTGCCATGTAGGAATCCATAGAAGATTCTCCCATAGTGGGATACATAGAATCATTCTCCTATGCTGGGATACATCGAATGTATCTCCCTTGCAGGAATACATAGAATACTTCTCCCATTCAGATTATATAGAATGTTCTCCCATGCAGCAATACACAGAATACTTCTGCCATGTGGAATACATAGAATGTTTCTCCCCATGGAGGAATATATTAAGTATCCCACTCAGGAATTCATAGAATGATTCTGCCAGTAGGAATCCATAGATTGATTCTCCCATGCTGGTATACATAGAATCATTCTCCTATGCTGGGATACATCGAATGTTTTCCCTTGCAGGAATACATTGAATACTTCTCCTTCAGATATATAGATAGAATGGTTTCTTCCATGCAGCAATACATAGAATGATCTGCCATGTAGGAATATATTGTTTAAGTATCCAACTCAGGAATTCGTGGAATGGATTCTGCCATGTAGGAATCCATAGATTGTCTTCCCATGCTCGGATACATAGAATCATCTCCATGTGGGATACATCGAATGTATCTCACTTGCAGGAATACTCGAATACTTCTCCCATTCAGATATCTATAGAATGTTTCTCCCATGCAGCAATTCTTCTCCATGCAAGGATACATCGATACTTCTGCCATTGGAATACATAGAATGCTCTCCTATGTAGGATATTTGATTAATTCCCAGGCCAGTAATACTAGAATGATTCTCCATGTAGGAATAGAAAGCTGATTAAGCCTGTAGAATACATAGAATGATCTGCCATGGAGGAATATTTTGTTTAAGTATCCCACTCAGGAACCCATAGAATGATTCTCCCATAGTGGGATACATAGAATCATTCTCCTATGCAGGGATACATCGCATGTTTCTCCTTGCAGGAATAATAGAAATACATCTCCCATTCAAATATATAGAGGTTTCTCCCATGCAGCAATTCTTCCCCAATGGCAAGGATACATCGGATACTTCTGCCATTTAGACATAGAAATGCTTCTCCATGTAGGATATATTGGTTAATCTCCCATGCAGTATACATAGAATGTTCTCCCATGGAGGAATATATTAGTATCCCGCTCAGGAATTCATAGAATGATTATGCCAGTAGGAAATCCATAGATGAGCTCCCATAGGGGATACTGAATCATTCGCCTATGCTGGGATACATCTAATGTCTCCCTTGCCAGGAAACATAGAATACTTCTCCCATTCAGATATATATAGAATGTTTCTCCATGCAGCAATACATAGATACTTCTGCCAGTAGGAATACATAGAATGTTTCTCCCATGGAGGAATATAAGTATCCCACTAGGGAATCATAGAATGATTTGCCATGTAGGAATCCATAGATTGATTCTCTCCTGCTGGGATACATAGAATTTTTCCTTGCAGGAATACATTGAATACTTCTCCCATTCAGATATATAATGAATTTTCTCCCATGCAGCAATTCTTCTCCAATGCAAGGATACATCGAATACTTCTGCCATTAGGATAACATAGAATGCTTCTCCTATGTAGGATAGATTGATAAGTCTCCCATGCAGTATCCATAGAATGATTCTGCCATGTAGGAATAGAAAGTGATTCAGCCATGTAAGAATACATAGAATGATCTGCCATGTGGATAGAAAGATGATTCAGCCATGTAAGAAACATAAGGTTTTCCCCATGGAGGAATATATTGTTTAAGTATCCCACTCAGGATCATAGAAATTATTCTGCCATGTAGGAATCCATAGAATGAGTTCTCCCATAGTGGATACAATAGATCATTTCCTATGCTGGTTACATCGAATGTATCTCCCTTGCAGGAATACATAGAATACTTCTCCCATTCAGATATATATAGAATGTTTTCTCCCATGCAGCAATACATGAATACTTCTGCCATGTAGGAATACATAGAATGTTTCCCCATGGAGGAATATATTAAGTATCCCACTCAGGATTCATAGAATGGATTCTGCCATGTAGGAATCCATAGATTGATTCTCCATGCTGGTAACATATAAGCATTCTCCTATGCTGGGATACATCGAATGTTTCCCTTGGCAGAATACATTGAATACTTCTCCCTTCAGATATATATAGAATGTTTCTTCATGCAGCAACCTAGAATGATTCTCCATGTGAATACATAGAATGTTTTCCCATGGAGGAATATTGTTTAGTATCCCACTCAGGAATTCGTGGAATGGATTCTGCCATGTAGGAATCCATATTGATCCTCCCAGTTCTGATACATAGAATCATCTCCTATGGTACATCGAATTTATCTCACGTTGCAGAATACATCGAATACTTCTCCCATTCAGATATATATGGAATGTTTCTCCCATGCAGCATTCTTCTCCAATGCAAGGATACATCGAATCCTTCTGCCATTTAGGAATACATAGAATGCTTCTCCTATGTAGGATATAGATTGAAGTCTCCCATGCAGTAATAATAGAATGATTCTGCCATGTAGGAATAAGAAGAAGATTCAGCCATGTAAGAATACATAGAATGATTCTGCCATGGAGGAATATTATTGTTCATGTATCACACTAGAATTCATAGAAGGATTCTGCCATGTAGGAATCCATGAATGATTCTCCCATAGTGGGATACAAGAATCATTCTCCTATGCTGGGTCATGGAATGTATCTCCCTTGCAGGAATACATAGAATACTTCCCCATTCAGATATAATAGAATGTTCTCCCATGCAGCAATACATAGAATGATTCAGCCATGTAGGAATACATAGAAGTTTCTCCATGGAGAAGATATTGTTTTAGGATCCCACTCAGGAATCATAGAATGATTCTGCCATGTAGGAATCCATAGATTGATTCCCCATGCTCGGATACATAGAATCATCTCCTATGCTGGGATACATCGAAGGTATCTCCCTTGCAGGATACATAGAATACTTCTCCCATCAGATATATAGAGAATGTTTCTCCCATGCAGCAACATAGATACTTCTGCCAGTAGGAATACATAGGAATGTTTCTCCCATGGAGGAATATTTGTTAAGTATCCCACCAGGATTCATAGAATGATTCTGCCATGTAGGAATCCATAGAATGATTCTCCCATAGTGGGATACATAGAATCATTCTCCTATGCTGGGATACATGGAATGTATCTCCCTGCAGGATACATAGAATACTTCTCCCATTCATGATATAATAGAATGTTTCTCCCATGCAGCAAATACATAGAATGATTCAGCCATGTAGGAAACATAGAAGGTTTCTCCCATGGAGGATATATTGTTTAGGATCCCACTCAGGAATTCATAGAATGTTCTGCCATGTAGGAATCCATAGATTGATTCTCCCATGCCTGATACATAGAATCATTCTCCTATGCTGGATACATCGAATGTATCTCCCTTGCAGGAATACAGAGATACTCTCCCATCAGATATATATAGAATGTTTCTCCCAGCAGCAATACATAGAATACTCTGCCACGTAGGAATACATAGAATGTTTTCTCCCTTGGAGGAATATATTAAGTATCCCACTGAATTCATAGAATGATTCGCCATGTAGGAATCCATAGATTGATTCCCCATGCTGGGATACATAGAATGTTTCCCTGCAGGAATACATTGAACTTCTCCCATCAGATATATATAGAATGGTTTCTCCCATGCAGCATTTTTCTCCAATGCAAGGATACATCGAATACTTCTGCCATTGAGATACATAGAATGCTTCTCCTATGTAGGATATATTGATTAAGTCTCCCATGCAGTAATCCATAAATGATTCTGCCATGTAGGAATAGAAAAGAATGATTCGCCATGTAAGAATAATAGAATGTTTCTCGCCCATGGAGGAATTATTGTTTAAGTATCCCACTCAGGAATTCATAGAATGATTCTGCCATGTAGGAATCCATAGATGATTCTCCCATGCTGGGATACAAGAATGTTTTTCCCTTGAGGAATACATTGAATACTCTCCCATTCAGATATATATAGAATGTTTCTCCCAGGCAGCATCTTCCCAATGCAAGGATACATCGAATACTTCGGCCATTTAGGAATACATAGAATGCTTCTCCTATGTAGGATATATGATTAAGTCTCCATCCACATGCAGACCATAGAATGATCGGCCGGTAGGAAGAGAAAGAAGGATCAGCCAGGTAAGAATAATACGAGAAGGCCATGTAGGAAGAGAAAAAGGCACCCATGAAGAAACAAGAATGTGGCCCCGGGAGGAAATAGGTGAAGTGAGCCCCACTCAGGAAGGCCATAGAATGAGGCGGCCATGGTAGGAACCATAGAAGGAGGCTCCCAAGGGGGGAACAGAGACAGCCATGCGGGGAACACAAGATACCTCATAGGGAGAAGCAGCGATGGTAGTCCTAAAGGGCAGAAGGGGCAAACATGCGATGTATCCCAGCATGGGAGATGATTCTATGGCCTGTTACAGACAGGCCAAAATAAAGCGCTTCGAGCACTTGGGGTATGGATTTCATAGGCATACGCCTACAAGTCAAAAGCCACACTAAAGCTGCACTCCAATCCTAGGACTGGAGTGTGGCTTTGGTCGGCTCTTGGACTCTTAGAACGCATGCATCATTGAAATACCATACCCCAAAGTGACGCGAGGAGCTTTATTTTGGCAGTGTCGGTAACAGGCCTATGTATCTCAGCATTGAATAATGATTCTATGTGTTCCTACATTCCAGAAGCATTCTATGTATACCTGCATGGGAGAAGCATTCTATGTATTACTACCAATCATATTTCCAAATAGGAAAGCATTCTATGTATTCCGCAAGGGACAAACATTCTATGTATCCCAGCATTGGAGAACTTTTCTATGTATCCCAGCATGGGAGAATCATTCTATGTATTCCTGCATGGCTGCATCATTCTTCTATTCCTACATGTCAGAATCATTCTATGTATTGCTTCATGGGAGAAACATTCTATATATATCTGAATGGAGAAGTATTCATGTATTTCTGCAAGAAGAAACATTCGATGTATACCAGCATAGGAGAATTATTCTATGTATTCCCCATGCAGAAGCATTCTATGTATACCTGCATGTGGAGAAGCATTCTATGTAATACTACATGACAGAAGCATCTATGTTATACTACATGGGAGACTTAATCAAATTCCTAATAGGAGAGCATTCTATTATTCCTGCGAGGGACACATTCGATGTATCCAGCTGGGAGAATCATTCATATGTATTTCTACATGGCTGAATCATTCTTCTATTCCTACTGGCAGAATATTCTATGTATTGCTGCATGGGGAAACCATTCATATATATCTGAATGGTAGAAGTATTCTATGTATTCCTGCAAGGTAGAAACATTCGATGAATCCCAGCATAGGAGAATGATTCTATGTATCCCAGCATAGGAGAATGATTCTATGTATCCCACTAGGGGAGATACATTCTATGTATTTCTACATGGCGAATCATCTTTCTATTCCACTGGCAGAATCATCTATTATACTGCATGGGAGACTTAATCAATATATTCCTACATAGGAGAAGCATTCTATGTATTCCTAAATGGCAGAATTATTCGATGATCTTGCATTGGAGAAGAATTCTGTGTATTGCTGCATGGGAGAAACATCGATAATCCCAGCATAGGAGAAGATTCTATGTATCTAGCATGGGAGATCAATCTATGAATCCTGGTGGATACTTAAACAATCTATTCCTGCATGGGAGAACCATTCTCCATATTCTTACAATGGCTGAATCATTCTTTCTATTCCTACATGGCAGAATCATTCTATGTATTCCTAAATGGCAGAAGTATTCGATGTATCCTTGCTTGGAGAAGAATTGCTGCATGGGAGAAACATTCTATAATTCTGAATGGGAGAAGTATTCTATGTATTCCTGCAAGGGACAAAATTCGATGTATCCCAGCATAGGAGAATGATTCATGTATCGCAGCATCGGAGAAGGATTCTATGTATTCCTCCATGCTGAACATTCTTTCATTCCTACATGGCAGACTCATTCTATGTATTCCTGCAAGGAGAAACATTCGATGTATCCCTCATGAAGAGAATGATCTATGTATCCCCACTCGGGAGAATCATTCTATGTATTCCTACATGGCAGAATCATTCTATGATTCTTGAGTGGGATATTTAAACTATATATTCCTGCATGGGAGAACCATTCTATGTATGCCACAGGCAGAATCATTCTAGGTTTTGCTGCATGGGAGAAACATTCTAATAATCTGAATGGGAGAAGTATTCATGTATTTTGCAAGGGACAAAATTCGATGTATCCCAGCATAGGAGAATGATTCTATGTATCCCACTATGGAGCCATTCTATGGATTCTACATGCTGAATCATTCTTTCTATTCCTACATGGCAGAATCATTCTATGTATTCCTGCAAGGGAGAACATTCGATGTGATCCCATTATAAGAGAAGATTCTATGTATCCCACTATGGGAGAATCATTCTATGTATTCCTACATGGCAGAATCAGTCTATGATTCCTGATGGTATACTTAAACAATGTATCCTGCATGGGAAAGAACCATTCTATGTATTCTACATGGCTGAATCATCTTTCATTCCTACATGACAAAATCATTCTTGTATTAGGCATGGGAACTAATCAATATATTCCACATAGGAGAACATTCTATGTATTCCTAAGTGCAAAAGTATTCGATGTATCCTTGCATTGGAGAAGAATTGCTGCTGGGAGAAACATTCTATATATATCTGAATGGTGAGAAGTATTCTATGTATTCCTGCAAGGGACAAACATTCATGTATCCCAGCAAGGAGAATGATTCTACGTATCCCAGCCAAGCTGGAATGTGTTCAGAGAAGGATGACCAAGATCGTAAAAATAGGAAATCCAAACCCTGTGAAGAACATTTAGGTACTGGAAAAGACAGAGAAGTTACTGATAGCCTTCTTAATATCTGAAGGGATCATCGCAAGTAGAGCCGGTGTTAGCCATAGTTTCTATATGTTGCAGAGTTAACTCTGCCCAGTGATTCCAGTAGGTTCCGAGCAGCACTGCGCAGGCGCAGTAAAACCCATTTGTATGTATTCGCAGATGACCACTCGAAGAAATACTGTTACAGGTAAGCAACCTGTCCATCTTGATTTCAGTAAGGCCTTTGACAACGTTCCCCATGATAGGACAGGACAGGATCAAGATTCAAAATGACCTGAACCGAGTAGAAAACTGGGCCAAAGCTAACAAAATGAAATTTAACACGGAGAAATGTAAGGTACTGCACTTAGTGCGAAAAAATGAAATGCATAGATATAGGATGGGGGACACCTGGCTGAATGAAACTACGTGTGAAAGGGATCTTGGAGTTCAAGTAGACCATAAGTTGAACATGAGTCAACAGTGCGATGCAACAGCTAACAAGGCCAATGCGATTTTAGGCTGCATCAATAGAAGTATAGTGTCTAGATCAAGGGAAGTAATAGTGCCACTCTATTCTGCTTTGGTCAGGCCCCACCTGGAATACTGTGTCCAGTTCTGGGCACCACAATTAAAAAAGGACATTGAGAAACTGGAGCGTGTTCAAAAGAGGGTGACTAAAATGGTGAAGGGTGTGGAAACCATGCCGTATGAGGAATGACTTAGGGAGTTGGGGGTGTTTAGACTGGAGAAGATAAGGTTAAGAGGTGATATGATAGCCTTATTTAAATATTTAAAGGGATGTCATATTGAAGAGGGAGCAAGCTTGTTTTCTGCTGCTCCAGAGACTAGAACAAGGAACAATGGATGCAAGCTCCAGGAAAAGAGATTTCACCTCAACATTAGGAGAAACTTCCTGACAGTGAGGGCTGTTCGACAGTGGAAAAAACTCCCTCGGAGTGTAGTGGAGTCTCCTTCCTTAGAGGTCTTCAAACAGAGGCTGGATGGCCATCTGTCGGGGATGCTTTGATTGTGATTTCCTGCATGGCAGGGTGTTGGACTGGATGGCCTTTGTGATCTCTTCCAAGTCTATGATTGATTCTATGATTCTATATATGACCCCCTTTGTATCACAAGTGTACAGTTCATTCAAAAAATAAATTCTGTTGTTAATAGGATTCACAAATTCAGTTTTTACAGTTTCTGCATACACTGCAATTATAGCATGGAAAATTCCCTTTGGTTTTTCTTTGCACCAGACTTGACTGAGTCTCCTCGACTATACATTTACTGTGTACTAGGTGATCTGCAAGGTTCCTCAAGTGTTTATAAGCAAATATAGGTTTCTCTGAACACCCCGGGATGTCCTGGAGTAAGTCCCAATATTTCAGGATAGCTGTCTGGATGTACCTTGTGTGTCTATTAAATGTAATAGGTATAATCATTCTGGATTGTGCTTGCTTTCTCTGTTTCTTCAGAAACAGACTCTTTCTTTCCATACTTCTTACTTTAAAGTAAGCCTGTTTTAAACCCTTCCTGGGGTACCCTCAGATGACAAATTGTTCTATTAAAGTTTTAGCCTGTCTGTCAAATTCCATAAGGCCAGAACAGTTTCTTCTCAGCCTTAAAAATTGTGAATAGGGTAGATTTTACTTCATGTGGGGTGGATGGAAACTATATCTAAGGAAGGAGTTTGTGTCAGTCTCTTTCCTGTAGAGGTCAGTTATCAGTGAGGCTCCTCTTTTAATCACCATTACATCCAAAAAATTAATCTTTACATAATCAAAATTCAACTCAAATTTAATCGTATTGTATACATTACTGAGGTATGTATGAAATTCTAATAGGTCACTCACCGAGCCATTCCATATGATAAAGATATCATCAAGGTACCTTTTGAATTCAAATAATAATAATAATAATAATTTTTATTTATATCCCGCCTTTCCATAAATATGATCAAGGCGGCTTACAAAAGATTAAAAACATCACAGTATAGAGTTAAAAACATCCCTACAAAGGAACAGGAATCAGTACAATTACATATATCAGGGGCAGGAGATGGGAAGGTCAAATTACAATAGTCTGAGGTCATAAACAAAGGGGCAGAGAAAAAGAATAATTATCTAAGGTGGGTAAGCTAGCCGAAATAAATACGTTTTAAAATTCTTTTTTAAAAAAACTAACGACGCGGAGGAGCGGAGCTCTACAGGGAGCCTGTTCCAAAGGGAGGGGGCGACGATGGCAAAAGCCCTCTGTGAGGTCCTCACAAAATGTGACTTAGGGACCTCTAACAGTTTCGTTCCAGATGTTCTGAGTGTGTGGGGCGGATTGTATGGGGAGAGGCAGTCCTCCAAGTACTCTGGGCCGAAGCCATTTAGGGCTTTATAGGTCAATACCAACACCTTGTATTGAGCTCGGAAGCGAATAGGCAGCCAGTGGAGGTCTTTCAAGATAGGTGTTATATGGTCCGACCTGGAGCTACCAGCGACCAATCTTGCTGCCATGTTCTGCACCAATTGCAGCTTCTGGGTTTGGTACAAGGGTTGCCCCATGTAGAGTGCGTTGCAGAAATCCAATCAAGAGGTTACCAAAGCATGTACAACAGTTTCAAGGTCCCTACAGTCCAGGTAGGGACGCAGCTGGCGTATCAGCCGAAGCTGATGACAAGCACTCCTGACCGTCGCATCCACCTGAGATGTCAGCTGGAGCGACGAGTCAAGGAGTACTCCCAAGCTACACACCAAGTCCTTCAAGGGGAGCGTGACCCCGTTCAGGACCGGGTGACAGATCTCACCACCCGGAACCGGGGAACCTATCACCAGTACTTCCGTTTTCCCTGGATTCACACTGAGTTTGTTCTCCCTCATCCAGCCCATTACTGACTCCAAGCAGGCATCTAGAGGAGAGATGCCTTCCTTAGTTACTGCATCAGTCGGAGAAACAGAGAAGACTATTTGGGTGTCATCAGCATACTGATAACACTGCGCCCCGTGTCTCCGGATGATCTCTCCCAGCGGTTTGATGTAAATGTTGAAAAGCATAGGGGACAAAATCGCTCCCTGAGGGACACCAGATGTAAGGGCCCTCTTATCGGAGCGACAGTCCCCCAGCTCCACCATCTGGAACCTGCCCGAGAGGTAGGAACGGAACCACTGCAAAGCAGTGCCCCTGATACCCCACTCCCTCAGGCGGTCCAGAAGGATACCATGGTCGATGGTATCGAAAGCCGCTGAGATGTCCAAGAGCACTAACAGGGACACGCTTCCCCTGTCCATGCTCAGACGGAGATCATCAACTAAAGCGACCATGGCAGTCTCAACTCCATAGCCTGCCCGGAAGCCAGTTTGAAATGGGTCCAGAAAATCGGTGTCATCCAAGATCTATGTTAACTTTGAAGATATTCTCTTCATTCAATATGTACTGATGCTCAAAGCTATCCATAAATAGATTTGCTAATTCAGGTGCAAATTTGCGCCCCATTGCAGTACCAGATATCTGCCAATAGAACTTGTCCTGGAAAGAAAAATAATTCTGTTTTAAAGAAATCTCAGCTAATGTACACAAGAAATGAGTAGTTGGGTATAGATAGTCCCTTCTCTTATCCAATGTTGATTGAATAATTTCCATTTCCTCATCATGGATTATATTGGTGCAGAGGGATGCCACGTCGAGTGTCACCAGAATGCAATCATCATTAGGTAATGTGATCTGTTCTAGGACTTGCAGAAAATGTCCTGTGTCTTTGATGTAAGTGGAAATTTGTGGGACAAAGGGCTTCAGAAAAGAGTCAACAAATTCAGAAAGAGGTTCCAATATGGAGCCACATCCAGATATAATCGGCCTGCCAGGGACTAGAAATTTATTTTTATGTATTTTGGGTAACAGATAAAAGACAAGTGTTCTTTCTTCTGATTGTAACAAAAATTCATAGACTATTCCACAGATTGACTTTTTGATGTCTTTAGTAAGGTCATGACTGCAGGGTGCATAGTGTGTTGAATTATTTAGTTGTCTATGGGTTTCTGCTACATATTCTTGCATATCCCAAACAACTATTGCTCCTCCCTGATCTGCTGGCTTAAAAACCACATTTTGGAGTTGGCATAGTTCTTTAAGAGCCAAACTCTCTTGTGTTAAATTGTGCCAGACAGTGAGAGATTGATCCTGAATGAATTTTAATTCTTTAAGGAGGGCATTCTCAAATGCTAAGATATTATGATTGGTGGTAGCTGGGTTAAAGGTAGATTTACCTCTAAATAAATCTGCAATCTTAACCTTTCTAAATAATCTCTGTACCTCAATCATGGTTTGAAAGTGGCTGGTTTTGGGTGTGGGAACAAAGTTAGGCCTTTTTTCAATACTTGAAAATACTTGGTGGAAAGTAAATTCCCTTGCAGATAAATTAACTACCTCCCGGTCTTTTGTGTCCTCTTGCTGGGGAACCTGGTAGGTATAGTGTCCTGTCTTCTTCTCACGTTGTATGTGTTTCTGTTTTGTCTTACATTTAAAAAAGATGATGTGGAGGATGGTACTATCGAGGTCATAGAGTCATCAGTGCTAGCATTTAAGGAGATATTGCTTCTGTTATCCTCAGGACTGATAACATTATCAGAAGATTCATCAGCAAATGATACAGATTTTTTAGGTTTCTTTGGCCTGTTACAGACAGCCAAAATAAAGCTGCTTCGAGTCACAGTGGAAATTTCACAGGAGGACAGTCTTTTGATTCCTAGCTGCTTCCAGGACTGGGTATGAGACAGCATAAAGATGCTGTGTTACTTCAGTCCAAAGTGACCAAGGCACACCCTCCTGACTATCACATTAGGCTTTTTTAAAAAAAAATTAATTGCAACTGTAAAATGCTTCAGTAAAATTAACCAGAATCACTGGGGGTTTAATCCACTCTGTGTGGGCTGTCGATCAGTTATTTCTAAAATTGCCACATTTGTTTTTGTTTTTCTCACATTGCCAGAAAACTGGGGGCAAAGCCGTGAATGTGGTAGTAGAGAGTTCGAAGCGCCGCGCGCAGCAGAGCGAGACCGAGAGCCATATACGGAAGGCGAACGTGTGGATCAGGACAAAATGCGCAAGAAGACATGTGGCGAAGTATTAAATATCATTCCTGTTACTCCTTCAAAAATCAGAGCCATGCGTCAGTAGTGATATAATTTTTGTGTTTATTCTTCATAAACTGAAGGAGGTGAGAATTTGTAGTTTGCTGTTCTTGACTGCTGTTCTGTGAAAAGAGTGATATAATTAATTGGGTTTCCCTCCCTTCCCAGGAGCCGACCCATTTCCCCAAAATTCCTGATAATGAGACAGGGGAGAGAAATAGAGCAATAGCCAATAGGCAAGACATCTTTAACCTCTTGTCAGTGGAACTAACACTCCCTAAGCGTTGCAATGTGTATGTAAACCAATTGCCCCCAACAAGCTATGGCATATTCATTTTACTGCCCTATGACAAAGGATGGAGCCGGGTGAGTGTGACAATTGGAGTCATGCCGGGATTGAACTCAGAACCTTGTGGCTGTGAGTGGCTGCAATACTGGCATTAACTACTGTTGCCACCAGGCTTCCTGGTGCATATGCTCACATTCCATGGGCATCCCCTGATGACACTGAGCATCATCATCCCATGAGTAAAAAATGGAACTTAACTTAGATCACCCAATCTTCAACATGATTGCTTTTTATAAATTCACAGGAAAGAGACTGGAGATATAAAGAACCCTGTTGGTGGTGGTGGTTGGTGTTGATGATGATGATTGATAATGATGATTGCCTATGAGTTTTTCAGCATGAGAGGCATGCAGCACTGTTCAGGAGCCGAGAGAGTGTCACCTCCAAAGTGTTGTTTGTTTTGGGTGCTTTTATGCTAAAAAAGTCTCCCTTTTTTGGACAGTTATAGTGTGATGATGATTGATTCATGTTGCTGTTGATATGGGTCCGCGAGAGGGCATGCAACATGTTTCTGAGCCAAGGAGAGCGTGACTTTCCAAGTGCCTTTTTCGTCGTGTTTTTGGTCTTTTTACTTTAATAGTGCTATTGGATCCCGCAAGCTCTGAGGCCGGCCAATGTAAATTGCTGTGATTTTTACAAACTCATGCCAGTGAAGAAAAAACCAAAGTCCCTGACAAGTACATTACTTCTGAGAAGTACACTGGCAAGACAACAGTGATGATGAAACCACCTTGACATGTTCAATATGCCTAGCCATGTTAAACCATGCTAAGTGTTAACCAAAGGGTTTGGTTATGGATAAGCGTCTGAAAATGCAAGAGGCCACGTTAAGTAAATCATTGTGAAATGCACAAATGTGCTGTTGTGGTTCTTTGGAATGCATGTTGGGGTTGTTTGGCCAGAAAGGGACCCGAAGGGAGAGGGCGGTGGGCACACCACCATCCTCCTCCCCCGGGGCTTTCGGTAGAAGCTCCGCCCCCGCGTGGCAGCTCCACCCTGGGATGGTGGACGCTCCGCCCTGGCACGCGGCCCTGCCCCCGAGGGTGGGAAGCTACAACCCCTGGGCTTGGCCCCCCAGTAGTCTGAGGGACAGCAACCCACGCCCCCTGGCTCAAAAAGGTTGCCTACCCCTGCTTTAGATGTTCAAAGGCCACTCATGGTCAATGCAGAAACCTGGGCCTCCCACAGGTTCAAAGCTGAGTATAGGATTACTCCAAAACTACAAACCTATGTCTTAGGGGTGATTGACCCTGTCTAAAACAGCTGGGATTCCATATTCCCTGCTTGCCTTCCAACTGTAAAGGAGCCATCTGTGTCTTGTCTGGATTATGTTTCAATTTGTTTGCCCCTTCATCCAGTCCATTACTGATGACAGACATGGTTTAGTGAACCCAGGACACCCTCTTGGATTTAAGTGGGAAGAAGTAATGAGTGCTATGTGCATATTATGGCACTGCACCCCAGAACTTATGATGACTCTCCCAGTGGTTTAATGTATATGTTTAAATAGATACAGGTTTCCAATACAGGTATTTATTTTTTATTCCTTACTATATTATTATATTACTTATTATTCACACCTTTCCCTAATCCAGGATACATGTTCCATTTACTGCTTTATTTCTGAAGGAAATCCAATGGGGCAGGCTGTGGAAGCAGCCCCTTTTCGCTCTGTTCCCCCACACACACACACACACACACCAGGTGTGATCCCCTCGTGCGGATGTACCTGATTACAACTCCGCCTTTTGTAAGGAGACATGATTTACCCTGTTTCACCCACTCAGTCGGGCTCCAGTGACTGTGCTGGATGGGGCTTCTGGAAACATGGAAAATCACAGAATCATAGAGTAGGAAAGACGACCCCACGATGCCATCCACTCCAACCCCCTGCCATTGCAGGAAAATCTCAATCAAAGCCTCCCCGACAGTTGACCATCTGCCACTGTTTTGAAAAGACCTCCAACGGCGGTAGCCTCCCAACACTCCGAGTGGGGTGTGTTCCATACAAAAGATAAGAGAGCGGAGAGAGCGATTAATTCCTTAACATTATGCCAATTTTCTTCCATACGGACCACCTTCCCACCCTTTCCCCATTTGTAGGAAGGAAATGAAAGTACAAGCAAGTAAACAAACCCAAGGATGTAATTCTTCTCAGCAAGCCCCTTCTTTCAGGCCAAGTTACATTTCCTTCTTAAAACAGTCTATTTTTAAACGTGTGGCACTCACTTTCCCACAGGAAAACGCGTTATGGGCTTCATTCATGGCTGCACTTGGCGTTGGGATACCTCAAGAAACATGCTGAGGTGCCCTGTTTACCATGCTGTTCAGTCTCCTAGATAGGGGAAAGGTGTGAATACTAATAATAATAATAATAATAATATGGACCCTTGTTTACGCTAGGGTTTGGTTCCCAGATCCGTGGATACTCAAGTCCCATTAAATATAATGACATAGCAACATGGTTTTGTTCCCTTATTTAAAAACGGAAAATCAAGGGTCTGACTATTTGAAATTTATCTCTTTTGAACATTTCAAAAACCGTGTAATGGTTGAATCCATTGTATATGAAGGCCAGGACTGTTAAACTACACAAACAACAACCATATGAACATACACTTCAACCGTGAGTAAACCCATTGTTTATTATATGTAAGCACGTTTACTGGTTAACACTTTATTTATAAATTTATCGTCACTATTATTCGAACAATAATTGCTTATGTAGACTTAATCAGTTGAAGCTTTCATGGCTGGCCTCCATAGTTTTGCTTGGGTTTTTCAGACTATTTGACCATGTCTAGAACGAGTTTATTCCTGACGTTTCCTCAGCATTCTGTGGCACAAGATCGGATTGAACGGTAGGAAATAAAGTCTTCTATTTTACTATGGCCACATAGCCTGAAAAAAACACCAAAAAACTTAACTAGTTATTTCGGATTTAGTAGCCTACTTCTTTCAAGGAAACATAGTTTAATCAATTCTGGTTACATAGTTAAACTATTGTCGTTTATGACTATCCACAATCTGCTAGTTTTGTGCCCAACCTTTTACTCCAAATTAGCCTTTTAAAACGTGACCATGCTGGTTAATTGGTGTCCCTTTCCTGCCAGCTCCAGGATGAAAAAAAACCCTTTTTTTCAAATATTAATTGGGAAGGAGACCAATAGGAGGAGGACAGTTGGGAGAAAGCATTTGTAAAGATACACTAATTAATTAAAATATTTTTTTATAATTGGCTGGACCCATTTTACATTGTATAATAATAATAATAATAATAATAATAATAATAATACTAATTATAATTAAATATTTCTTTGATACCGCCCTCTGGCAAACCAATACATGAGGTTAACAACAGTTAAATATACAATCTGACCAATTAAAAACACTTATCCCTCCCCCCTTTAAGACAGTATTATTTAAATAGTCTAACATATTAAAAATACAATATCAAGGATAACCACAGCAATTTAAAACTAAAAACCCTGAGGTTGCAGGGGAACATTCTTGCCCTCTTTTTGCCCACCTAATATTTAACTTGGGGGAACCAATCCCCCTTCTGTTTGGACAATTCTTAATGGAATTGAGATATCCTGCAATGGAACTTTCATACCCAAAACTTAAAAGGGTCCAAATGCACCTCTTGTAAACATTGAAACTTTCAATATAATCTGTCTTGGCTCTGCTGACACCAATTTGAGCATTAATTGGTTGCCCTTACATGAGGTATTTGACCACTGTGCCAGACAAAATTACAGTCCCTGGTCTTCAACGGGGTGGGTTGAACAATGCGCATGGGGGGGTAGGTTGGATGGAAAGCAGATGTAGACCAGTTTTAAAAAACAAAATCTTAATTCAACAAGTTTCTAGATTGCTCTGCTTCAAGGGACAGTTTCCAGATGCTTTGTGTCGTAAGTACCATTCATTCTAGCCATAATAAGATTGTTCGGCTCTGTTCGTCCACCATCTGCAAAGTATCAGGGAAGGTAATTAAAATCTATAAAATGGGGCACTTTCAAAAAACAGTAACAAAATCATTTTCATTCATTCACTGCCAACATTTGATAGCTTTACTGTTTTCCATACTTGTTTGGAAAGCAATTCTTTGCTTTCCTTTTTCATTGCATACTGCCTTTTCATCACTTTTGTTCCTAGGATGATAAACAAAACATTGGCATCCGACTTGAAAAAAATGCCTGTCAAAATGGGTTTCTGAAATGGCTTCACGTTAAGTTGAAAATTGGACTAGAAAACATGACTCTTTCTTCCAACAATTAAGTTAACTTTTTGTATGTTTCTTTTGAAATCTCATGCGGATTTTTTAACTCAAACATAGCTGTACCCTGGATTACAGGATTCTTATACCTGGTAAATAAAACTCAAATTCTCAACACCAGAGTTCAACAACCATATGGACACGTGTATGTAAAGTTTGATTTTACACATTTGGGGTTATGTGTGTACACTTATACAGAAAGGCCCACGCTTAGGCAACCGAAACTACTCCAGAAAAAAGCTGCTTCACGTCTGGATGTAATAAGATGAGCTTTTTTATCGATCGTTGGAAAGGAAGTCTTATAAATGACAGTTAAAGGTTGTACTTACGACTGCTATCTGCAAAACTGCAGTTCATTCACTAATAAGAAAAATGTTGCGTTGTTCCCCTTCTTCTCTGCTCTCTTTCCAGCGGATTGAAGGAGTGTTAAAACTGACGATGGAGCGAAAGGCTGTGCTTTCCTTTGATTCAAGTGGAATTCATTTTTAGCAAACAAGTTCGCAATGAATATGACAAGCAGGAAACACGTGTTAATGAAAAGCCAAACAACAAGTCTTTCAACAGAAAGAACATAGGACACTAGTCCCCCACAAGCATTTTCTCCTTCTCTCTTTCAAGCTCCATGATCAAATGCATTTGGTTTTCTGGAGAGAGATGATAGCTGCATTTAGGTTGTTAAGCTGTAACAACATAGTTGCACCAATTAGAAATTGAATGTTTTAACAAGGAAGATACCACTTCCACCTCATGAAAGATCTATGCATCACTGGGGCTCGAAAAAAATACTGGCGGAAAAAACTACTAAACAGGAAAAAAAAATTCCTCCAAATGTACTTTGGTACATGAAAGAAGACAGAAAAGAGAGCTGGTAACTTGATATTAGGCCTCTTGGAAATCTTTTCTTGACTCTATGGCTGTTTCAGATACCGAACTTTGATTCAGCTTTGCTCGAACAAGGCCAAAATGTTTATATTCAAAATGCTTCGAATAACTATCAAAGAAGATGTTAGGAAAACACACCACACACCAATAATAACCACTTCTGTTGAGATGGGGATCTTCCCACTCGAAATAACAACATTTTGCTTTAATTGCCAAACTTTCCTATTGAAAGAAACACAAGAAGACAGAAATGCAATATAAGAAGAGAAAAAGATTTAAAGTAGTTTCTTGACGGTAGTATATATGTTCCTAACCGCAGAGTTAGGCTGAGTCTCTACGTAAGATCATGCTCCTGTTGCTTTAACATTTTCGAAACATTTCTCACAAGTTATTCCTTTTCCCCCACCAGGACCAGCACCTTGTTCTTACTGTGGCAGGTGCTAGGGAAAAAAAAAGGAAAAATAAGGTTAACTAAGAATGGGTGGGGGAAAAAGAAGAACAGACCTATCTTCCTCCAGAGGAACTTTTTTAAAGAATTATATCTGTCTTTCTTTTTTCTTTACCCTTCTCCCAAGTTTACAAGAAAGTTGGATTTAAACGGTAGTGTAGGTGGGTGATTGAAGTTAATGTTAGGTGGGTGGCGTGCATTCTTGCCTACTCATGGGCTGCCATAGGCCAAATGACTGGCTTACAGTTTGAAAAGAATCTGTACTGGAGACACAGTTTGTCTGATCAGAAATGGTCTCTTGTGTTCTTTATGAAAAGCACCAGTATTATTAATAGGAAAAATCTTATGCCTGAAATGATTTGTTTGTTGTTGTTAACTGCCCTCAAGTTGAATTCAAACCCATGGCGATCCTGCAGATGAGTGAGAAATCTCCAAGACTCCCTTGGTCCTCCACTGCTATGCTTTAATTCCTGCAAACTCATCCCTTGACCTCCTATAATAGAGTCCATCCCATCTAGCAATTGTGACCTCATCTTTTCTGTTCCCTCCACCATTTCCAGCATTATATCTTTTCTAATGAGTATCTCTTCTCATGCCTATATATCCAAAAATATGACCGCCTCAGTTTTTTATTTTGGATTCTAGGGACCATTTTCTGGCTTCATCTACTCTGGGACCTATTTGTTTCTTAATTGCCCACCAGCTCTCACATCCCATGGTAGTACGGAATACATGGCTTGTATGATTAACATATTGCACTCAGTTTATATCTGCATTTTAGGATTTTTCTAGTTCTTTCATAGCCAATCTCCCCTTCTAATATTTTTCTGATTCCCTGGCCTGCAGTTCCCCACGTCTACCCAATGTTTGATCCCAGTCTGAAAAAACGTTTTTATAACATTTATTTCCTCATTGTCTAAGTGTGAATCTGTGTTCGATTCTCCATAGTCATTATTTGTGTTTTCTTTATGTCAACATAAAGCCTTTGTACTTCTCCTTGGCATCTTTTATAGTTTTTGTTCCAGGTCTGTTGATGTTTTTTGGTAGAAAACTAGGAAAGCCATATCTAGAGGGCCGTAGACGTTACAAAATACGTAATTGATTAGTCCTTGTTCCTAGTCAGTGTAACAATTTATTCCAGACCTTACAAGAAATTAACTCAGGATAGGGGCCTTCAACCTTCTTATAGTCAGCAGTTAAACTATCACTTGATAAGAAAACACGACGTTGGAGGGATATTGTGTTCTGCTAATTGACTGACTGATCCTCTGAATGTGCTGTGAATCAATGCGCTTAGACCCACCTAGCTCAGGTAGGACCGCAATATAAGGATACTGTGCGCTTTTTGAACATGAATTTCTATGATATGGCTGCAAAAAAATACAGATATTAGCCTCTGGTTAATCTTAGTGCCACCTGATAAATAATTTTAAATTGATGGCGTAGGACCTCTATCAAAATTCCACATAGTCTATGGTTTGCTTGGGAAATAAACGAGCTAATGGTGTCAAGGACTTTAAAATATTTTTCTTAATTTCTCTCACAGGATAGGAAATTTATGACCTAGATATTGTTGTTAACTGCCTTCGAGTTGACTTTGCGACTCATGGCAACCGCATGGAACCTGAGGACACCATCAACCCACCCTGTTCCTCAAACAGTTCTGATCAGGTTCTTCTGCAAGCTCAGATCCATTGCCCTCCCCCAGTTGTGTTTAACCATTTGCGTATACCATTTCTCCTCTCTTTCTACTGTCCTCTGTCTTCCCCAGCATTATGTCTTTTCAGTAAGTACGCCCTTCTCGTGTTTGATGTGATTAAAGTTACAAACAGCCTCAATTGATGAGGATTACCATGGAAGGCCAAAAAAGATAAACAAATGGGTCTAGACAAAACAAACCTGATGAATGTTGCTGAGCACAATGGTATCTTTTCATTCATTCTTCCCAGCATCACATCTAAATGAGATGATTTTCTCTCTATCCGCTTTTCCTCACTGTCCAGCTCTCTCTCACATCATACATGATGATTGCGGAATAATTACAAATGGCTTGATGACCTATAGCATTTTGGATGTTGCATTGTCTAGTTAATCTAATAGTTATCCTTCCCAGTAATAGTCTCTTCTGATTTATTTGACTGCACTCTCCATTCTTGATCATAATTGATCCAGGAATACCGAAAGCTTTAAATATTTCTATGCCCTGTTTTCCTAGATTGAATTTACAGTCAGTCAGCTCTCTGTATCCATGTTATTCTTATCAAAGATTCAACTATCCACAGTTTGAAAATAATTCTAAAATATATATAAACTTCCAAAAGCACGCCTTGATTTCGCCATGTTATATAAGTGCACCATCTTACTTAAATTGATGTGAGTTCAATGGATTATGGTATCCATGGGGGGGGGGGGGTTCCTGGAACCAACCTCAGTGGATACCAAAGATACAATGTAATAAATCTTCCATGGCCATTATTTTTGTTTTCTTTCCTGTTCAACATTTTAAGCCTGTTTAGTACTTTCTTCTTTGGCTTTCTATAATTGTTCCCAAAGGTCATTGTTGTTTTCTGTAGTATAATATGTGTATCCGTATATCTAAGATGTGATCACCCTTGCTCCAATCTTTAAATCCAATTTCCTCTGAGACTAAACCTTTCCTGCATATGGAATTTTCCTGCATACAAGCTAGACAAATGGTTTGACTGTTTGCAGCTGGAAAATCCCATTTATGTTCTCCAGATTTATAACAGTAGATTTTGTCCTGATACAGGTTGTACATCAAGACGTAAAATTAAATGAATTCCCACTTTTAAGATAAGCTACAATTTTCATGACCATGTAATCAAAGACTTGCTATATATAATCATAAAAAGCAACATGCCTGAGTTTCTTCTGGACTTCCCCTTGTGCACTCCACTATCCATCATATGTTTTGCAGTCTGATATGCACTGAGCTCAATTTGCACTCTGGAATTTTATATAGTGGGAAGTCTGTGCTACAGAATTTTGAGTCTGTCTCCAATGATAATTCATTATTTGAAGGGTTGTCATATAAAATAGTGGAGCAAGTTGTTTTTGCCCAGCTCTAGAGAATAGGACCCAGATCAATGGATTCAAACAAAAAGAGATTTCCACCTTAAATGTTAGGAGAAAGAACTTCAAAAACCCTAAGAGCTGTTGACAGTGAAATGCCGCATTGCAATATTACTGCAATGAATATTCTTGGAGGTTTTTTTAACAGAGGCTGAGTGAGTTTGTTTGGGGCGCTTTTGATTGTTTGTCTTGCATGCATGGGTTAGCCTGGATGCCCTTGTGATCTCTTCCCAAACTCTGTGATTCTGTATCTAAAAAGTCAAATTCCGTGGTGGTATCCAAAATCCCAAAAAACACTTAGTCCCAACATTTTGCATAATTATAAACGGAGGCTAAACCTGACTTGTCTTTTTAAAAAGAATTTATTTGCGGGCTCATCAGGATTTTATTATCTGCTCTCATAATACTAATAATAATCATAATAATAATCCGTTAATCCCTAGGAATCAAGCGGGGATTACAACAGTAAAGAACAATACAGTTAAAAGATAATACATTAACAATTTCAAAGATTCCCCATCCCCTTCCCCCACATTAAAAAACAGCTTAAAAAGGAGATTTTAAACCAACGAAAAAAGTTTTTTTTTTTTAACACATTAACTCAATTAACGATTAAAAATGAAAATAAGAGTTTCTCAAGCGGAAAGTCTGGTTAGATAAAGGATAAAAGATGGGGGATATAATGGAGAAAAAAGGAGAGGAGTGAGGCAGGTCAGCAGGGATTGTTTCTCGTTTGGAAAGGCCTGCTGGAAGAGATCCTCTTAATAGCCTTCTTAAAGGTTCCAAGGTGATTAATCTGAAGGGATCTTGTCTGGCAGGTCATCCCAGGTCTAAGAGCAGCTTGCTGAAACAGGCCGGTGGATGTTCTTCCACTTAACCACCCAACCCATGGTTGATTTGCCAAGCAGTATACCAAGCGGAAGTGTTAATTATCAAGGCGTTATTAAGAGGAATTAAGACGGAGGACTTGGTGGAAAACACAGGTTGTATGTACAGTATTTCTCTGAAGAGAATATAAGAATTTCTTAGAACGAAAAAAGCAGACTATATAGTAGATAGGAGGACTATGGATTATTTTTTTTTAAAGAACTTACTAGGAAAGAAATAAAATTATTGAAAACCCACTTATGAAAAAATATAATAGAATATGGTATTATAAAACACAAAAAAGAATTATGAATGAGATTCATAACAACGCCAATAATAGGGAAAAAGAACGAAATTCCCAACGAATTTAAGAGTGATTGTTAGATAGGAGTTAAAAGAAAGGAAACTAGGACAGAATAGAAGATGGATCGATGTAAGATAGAGAAAGGAAATATAAAGAAACCCTTATGGGGAATAAAAAATTTCGGGTTTTCACAGAAACACTGTTTAAAAATTTGGAGGAAAAAGGATGTAAAAATCAGACAAAAGATATGCAATTTGAAAAATGTTCAGAAGGAAGAGAAATGAAGAAATGAGGAATATAAAGGAAACTATTTAGTAAAATTTCCTAAAATGTTTATGGAGAATAAAGGAGAAAATAAAAGGAAAACACACTTAAAGGGAGATTTATGGGAAGAAGAATTAGATGTAAACTAAATGACAAGGAATGGGATAGAATTGGGAAACAACGACACCTGGAAAAATTTATCGTTTCAGATAAAAGAAACTTATTATAAGTTGGTTGATTGGAAAATGCGCTACAGACTCAGTGGAGAATACTAATAACTAATAAGATAATTCAAAGATTGTTGGAGAGGCTGTCAAGAATAGTGTCAGACATCCATATGTGGTGTGGCAAAGAACTATGTACAAAATTTTTGGGGGGAAACGTATTATTAGAAATAGACAATGTTATGAATATAAAAATAGAAGACCGAGTATTGTTTTGTTAATAGTTATATATATTCAGAGGAAATGGAAAAAGAAGAAAAATCTTTGGTAAACAAATTTGCTTACCAGCAGCGAGGAGTTATAATAGAAGGTGTTGGAAACGAAAATAGATGTAGAAGTGGAGGATTGGCACAAAGAGGTTTGGGCAAATTCGCTATTAATTGATAAGCGACATTGTAAATTTGAAGTAAAACCAAGGCTATGGAAAAGAAAATGACTTTGAGGGGCTTTGAAAAGAATTCGTGAGAATGTATTGAGAAAAGAAGATGGAAGGCACCCCAGAAGCTGAACTGAAATTTTAGATGGAACATAAGGTAGGAAATGGCTCCGGGGACGGGGAGCACTGAGGGGTGGTATATTAAAATAAAGTTTTAAAATGTGCTAGTACTGTAATTAGAATGTAAGAAGACCATTTGTTATTGAAATATTATATAAAAAAATTAATTTTAAAAAAGCAGGGGACTGTATTTGTTGGTCTTGGTGGGCGTTTTAGGGCAGTGCAGGGTACTTTGGTGGCCGGCATTCTATTAATTCTGGGCTCTGAATAGAAAAGGTTCCACGACAGATAATATATGGCATTATGAACTTATATTATGCCATACAATGGAAGGCCCATTCTCTTCCCCTCTATCACTGCTCTCAGGCCCCCAGATTTAAAATCAAGTACTGATATTGTTCTGAAAGAGATATCAAGTTGCCCTGAATGGAGCCAGTAACTGCTGATGAAACAAATGGCTTGATTAATTCTCTACCTTTTAGGAAACTGTCTGAATTTTGTGTTTAATCTGCTTAAAGAAAGGCGTGGTACCCTACCGCCAACAAGAAGGTACCAGTGCTAATCAAGGGTTAGGCCCATTGCAACAACGCACGTCCCTAACCCAGGAATAGTATGGGTGGTGTAACAAATGGCGGCGTTCCGTGTACCAAATTTGGGCGCTTGCATTGTACGAAAGGAAACCACGAGTGCAGCGTCCGCATGTCTCCCACTAGTCACTTATGTAACGAGGCGCGCCATTAGCGCACTCATTATATCCACCCTGAGGTGGAAAAGAACCCACTTTTCTTGGGTTCTTTTTCCTCCGGAGGGAAGCCTGCGGTTTTGCGGGCTGTGATTTGGACTTCCTCTGGTCGGAAAGTAGGCTGCGGGCAGGCCATCCTTTGGGCCGGTCTGTCCAGGCCTAGATTTTTTCCACCCACAAGTTGGTAGAAGCAGTTGACAAGACAGCTTGTAGTTTAATTAAAATCAACTCTGAAACCACAGCCCTTGTTTTTTAATCTATGACTTCATCTTTAACACTATTTACCTATCTCCCTATTTTCTTTTACTGCAAATGCAGATGCCATAATTTTTCCAGTTCTTACACTGCAGAATTTTTATCCTATCTTTGTTTTCACCCATGAGCACCCGAGTCATTTTCACTACCAGTTCTTACAGTTTGTTTAATGACTGGCCTGTCAAGCATCACACAATTAGTTCTCATCTGTTATATTTGCCTCTTCTTTTAGCTTTGTGGTTGAAGCAATGCGGCGAAGTTCCATAAGCCACCATCTCAGGAAGGCAGCAAAACCATGAACATCCACATGTTGAACACCACCCCCCCCCCCCCCACCACACACAACCACACCATTCTCAAACGGCCATTGAAAAACACACATTCTGAACAGGACCTGGGGGCCCATTCCACTGGGCATATATCGCAACTTATATTGCTGCAATTCTGACTCAGATTTTTTTTTCTGAGTTGCAATTGAATCGACCCATTGTCCATTAAAAACGGGTTGCAAACCACACCAGTTTTTTTTACCCCCTGTTTTTGTTCCCATTGGTAGTTTCCCCGGTTTTAATTTTGAAGCAGGTTGTACTTTTGCCTCTCCATTCCCATTTGCCCTTCCGGAACTCTTTTTTTAATCAGCTGTCAATCAAGTGTTCTAATAAGCGCTTTATGTCACACCCAATCAGCTCTTAGGTGCTTTCCCCTTTCCAGGTAAGAAAGGAAAAGGGGCTTCTATTGTCCCACAACCTCTGCATCCTGAGGTCTTCGGGTCTTCCCATAGTTCCTCTGGGAAAAGAGAGGAGGCCTCCTCTTCACCCCAAATGCCTCTGCATCATCTGCTCTTTCTGTGTTTTCATAGTTCCTTCTGGGAAAGAGAGAAGAACGAAGCCTCTATCCACCCAAATCCCTCTGCCAAGGCCTCTTTTGCGTTCTTCACATAGTTCTTCTCTGGAAAAGAGAGAAGGAGCCTTATTCGCCCCATCCTCTTGCATCCGCGGCCATTCTGTGTCTTCATAGTTCCTCGGAAAGAGAGGAGCCTCTATTTGCCCCAAACCCTTCTACATTCCGAGGCTCTTCGGTCTTCCCATATTCCTCTGGGAAAGAGAGGAGCCTCTATTCAACCCCCCACATGCCTCTGCTCGATGCTCTTCTGTGTTTCCCATAGTTCCTTTGGGAAAAAGAGCGAAGAAAGCCTTCTAGACCACACAACCCAAATCCCTCTGCATCCAAGGCTCTTTTGTGTCTCACATAGTCTTCTCTGGAAAAGAGAGAATGGAGCCTCTATCGCCAACCAAATCCCTCTGCACCCGAGGCCATCTTGTGTTCTCCCCATCAGTCCTCTGGGCGAAAAGGAGAGGACGCCTCTATTGCCCCAACATCCACATTCCTACATCCGC
>NC_056526.1:99974302-99989972 GCF_019175285.1 Sceloporus undulatus
TTCTGTGTCTTCCCATAGTTCCTCTGGGAAAGAGAGGAGCCTCTATTTGCCCCAAATCCTTCTACATCCGAGGCTCTTCTGTGTCTTCCCAGGGGCAATCAAGCATTTGCTGCTCAGGCGCTCAGGCAGAGGCAAAAATAAATAAATAAATAAATAAATAAATAGTTTAAAATGGTGTTCGATGGCTCTCCTCACACAACGGTCTATGAATGTGGAGCAGGGGGGGAGGTTGCAGGGGGAGTAATGGGTTTACTGTGTTTGGAGCTCAATGTAGCACGATCGCCTTACCCTGCTTCCCAATCCACCGGGGGAAAGGCTGTGCGTATTGAAGAAAATGGCACCGGTAATGCAGGAAAGAGAACAAGCGGGTGACACCCCCAGGCCAACCCCTTCAGCACTGCTCCTCCCATCCCCAAGTTCCTGAATCAGACACTCTTTCGTTCCCATTCATTTGCTGCGATTCAGACTCGGGAGGCACAGGAAAACTCGCTAAAAATGCGCTGTTAAATTAAACTGCTTTATCAACCACTGATTTGGGTTTTTTCAGGATAATTCGATCACATGGGAGTCAGATTCAAATTCCAATGGGAACGATATTGGAGCAATGCGGATCGAATGCATGCTCAAATGGGAATGATGCACCCATGATTCAAGTCCTGATCCGTGTTATAAGCCAGTGGGAATGGGGCCCTGGAGTATCAGCTGCTTTCAGGAAGAACACAGTTGGCAAGATCCAATCTCTCCTCCTGTTGTAACAACAGTTGGATGGCAGGGGCTCCCTCCTTAGCCCTTTCTTTAGTAATGTTCCCTATCCTGCTAAAATGAGGCACCATTTTTTGCTGTTGCAAACCTACCAATCAGCCACCAGAGGTAGCATTACTCATTTAAAAGTTTCTTAGCTCTTCTCAACTGAACAAATCTGATTGTTGGCACATCCAGATTGATTGAAAAGTCCCAGATTTTGTTCCTCACCTTTTGAATTAAAACTGGGTTAAAATTAACCAAACTGTATAAAACCAAACTAGTATAAAAAGTCTCTGACCATACCAGGAGCGAACAGAAAATATTCTGGGATAAGGAAATTTATATAGATATCCAGAAGCAGAAAGAAAAGGAACAAAATATGGGACTTTCTGGTCTTTTGAATTAGTGTGGAATCACCCTCAGATTCCCCCCCCCCAGATTTTTCAGTTTAGCTCAATAATAAAAAACAAACCAGTCACTTTGACAGAACTCGTCAATGAGTTCTGGCATTACACAACTAACAAACATCCTCTAATTTCTTTTCTTACCCCTTAGGACAGGAAGAAACCTCAAAGAAGAGTTGTGGAGGAGGATTTATCGTAGATGCCAAATTAGCCCCAAAATTAAGCTAGTAAACTAGATGGTATGATGCGGAGGAGGGCTAACTACAATCCCACCCCTCATTCTTAGTCATTTTGTCTGTCTCTCTTCCAGCAGAGGAAGACATTGAGAATGTCTTTGCTATCTCTGATATCAAACTGGAGCTAAAATGGCATTCCTCTCCACCCTTCACTTTTTAAATCAGGGACCATCAGCAGAGTGGGTAGGGTTGCCAAGTCTCAGGGCCTAGGCCCTATTTTTTAGTCCACAAGGCACAGGGGGAAATCAGCATCAATAGGAATATAACATCAAGATCAAGGAAAGTAAAAACACAACTCAAAAGTAGACATGCCATTCACTCACTTGGAATACTAGGCCCAGTTCTGGATACTACAATTCAGAAAGGATATTGAGATGTAATACGTCCAGAGAAGGATGGCCAAGATGATAAAATGTCTGGAAGCCAAGTCTTATGAGGAATGAATGATGCAGCAAAAGAAGACTGAGCGGTGACATTATTGTTGTTATGTACTTTCACATTGCATTCAAATTATGACAACACTAATGTGCCACAAGGTGTCAGTGATGAGTTGCATCTCATGTCATACAAGACAAATATGATCTCTTTGAAAGAATTACAGCTTGGTAGATGCTGTGGATATAGTATATCTTGATTTCAGTAAGGCGTTTGACAAGGTTTCCCATTACATTCTTGCAAACAAGCTAGTAAAATGTGGGCTAGACGTGGATTTGTAATTGGCTGACCGGCTGAACCCAAAGGTGCCCAGCAAAGGCTCCTCTTCATCTTGGAGAGAAGTGACCAGTGGGGTCCCACAGGATTCTGTCCTGGGCCCAGTGCAATTCAAAATCATTATCAATGACTTAGATAAAAGAATAGGGGGCATGCTTATCAAATTTGCAGATGACACCAAATTAGGAAAAGTAGCTAATACCCTAGAGGAGAGGATCAAAATTCAAAATCACCTTAGTAGATTAGAAAGCTGGGCCAAAGCTAACAAAATGAAATTCGACACGGAGAAATGTAAGGTGCTGCACTTAGGGCAGAAAAATGAAATGCACAGATTTAAAATGGGGAAAACCTGAGTGAACAAGACTGCTTGTGAAAGGGATCTTGGAGTCCAAGTAGACCACAAGGGCCATCCAATCCAACAACCTACCATGCAGGAATTCACAATCAAAGCATCCCTGACAGCCATCCAGCCTCTGCTTAAAGACCTCTAAGAGCTTGTTCCCACTAGGGGAAACCCCGCGTTCTGAATCGATTTCATTAGGCAGCGTGCCCATTAGGATTCGGTTTAAATCTAGAACAGTTCTAGACCAACCCGGAATCGTTCCCACAAGAAATCGAATCCAGAAGCGGGTTAAAATTGAAATCCGTGTTTTCCTCATTTAACGCGTGTTAAAAAAACACTAGGGTCCTACCTAGTGTTTTTCCCTTGATTCGAGTTAGGAACCGGAGTACACTGCTCCCTCGGGTTACGAAATTAATTCGTTCCGCGGCCGCTTTCGTAACCCGAAAAGCCTTCGTAAGCCGAATTGCCATAGGCGCTAATGGGGAAAAGCCGCGTTTCGTGCGAAAAAGCGCCGAAAAGCACCAAAAAAATTTTTCGTAACCCGAAAAACATTCGTAACCCGGAACAATTATTTCCAATGGGATTTTATGCTGCTTGTACTTCTACAGTGTGAGACTCAGGAAGTCTCACAACCAAGAAAAAACAGCTAAACCTAAAAATTAATTTCCTTTTTTAAAATTTTTTCTATACTTTTCCAGTCCAAGAACAACAGGACATCATTGCCAAAAAATATATTTTTAAAACACAAAACACCAAGCTCAACAGCCTTTTATAACCCTCACAAGCGCACTGCAAGAAGAAAGAGAGGGCACCAGTTCTGGCAGAATCAATGGATCCAGCAAAATCGCTATTGAATCCTCATCTAATATTTTCTCATGTAGTTTAAGGAATATCCATGGAGGAGATATTTTAATGCTATTGGGAGATTAGTTGAATGCAATCCAGTCTGTTTATTATTAAGTTTTTTTTTAAAAAAACAAGTCAGACACAGGCAAGAATCTTGCATACACAAACTGCAGTCTTGTCAGTTAGTAAACAATTCTTTGACATTAGAAGAGTACAACTAGGCTAGTATTTTTTTGACAGACTTGAAGACCACAAAAGCTCATGAGATAATCCATCCATGTTTCTTTTGGTAACTCTGTGTTAGTATTCATAGGTCCTTGTTACTACTGCGAATGGAAGTTGTTTTGATAAGATCAAGGAAGCAACAAATGAAATAAATGGTTTGGAATTATGCCTATGATGGTTCCTGGATTTTTTTAGTTTTAGAATCAATCTCGATTTGTAATTTGGATATGTTATGCAGTTTTTCTTTCCCTCCTTTATTTTTAATTACGTTTCACTGAATCCACACAATATATGGATTCATTTCCAGTGAAAAAAAATCTATAGGGAAACAAATAAAAAAAGATGTCTTAATACTGGAAGAACAAAAATGAATGGTAGAAAGAATAGGAATCCTTTGGTCAGAAAATCCACATTGGGGTCAGTGGGCTTCAACCATTGCCTCTAACCGTTGTACTGAAAATCTATAGCAAGCTACAGTTTGATCTGGCTTGCATTACAGAGACTGTTTACATTCAGGTTAATCCTCCCAGCTTTGTCCACCAGGGTTTCAGTGCAGCAGAAGGTGAGGGGGCATGGATAGACCTTGCAGTGGTCTATTGTGATTACATCCCTCGCTGGGGTGTCCAATCACATAGTCTACTGAGTTTTGAGGTTTGTATCTAAAGTTGGGTGGCCAGGCAAATAGGCATCTGTTGGTATACCACCTACCCCACTGCTCACAGTCTCTCTCCTTCCTTTGCTAGCTGAGTTGGGTCTTGGCATTGATGCTGGAATTCCCCAGCTTGTCATACGAGAGACTTCAACATATTCTCTCAGACTTTTCTGTTGGGCGCATTTCAGAACATTATGTTTCTCCTGACAACCATTGGTTGAAAACAAAAAAATATCTGAGGCCACCCACAATGCAGATACACTCTGGTCTTGGTTTCTGTGTGCTGGTGTCATTATGAATAAGGGTGTGGAGGAACTTTCTTATAATTCTGTTTTCATGGGACACGTCACTTTCTGAGGGAGTATAACTCACGAAGATTCAGAGCCTTTGCAGAGGTGAGAAGGAAAGTTTTAGGTATCACCACTCTAGAAGGCATATGGATCCAAATAGATTCTTATGGCTCTTGAGTTCCCTGTTGGCTTGGAAGGTTGATCTTGTTGAAACCTGGCTGATCTCTGGAACAGGGAATGGCCAAAGTGGTGAACATGATAACTACTAAATGTTACCTTCCTTTGGAGTGGAACAAGTGAGCCCCCTGATTCATTAGGGAGGTGATGTGATGAAACAGGTGGGACAGGACACAGAGCAGGGGTAGGCAACCTTCGGCCCGTGGGCCGATTGCGGCCCGGCAAGGCCTTGGGACCGGCCCCAGCCCAGTCCTGCCGCTGATTGCCGCCGGGGCTTTGGCCTCTCGCGTGCAGGGGCAGGGGCGAATTGTCTATAGACGCCTCAGAAACATGCATTTTATATTACATTTTTAAAAATCAGCAAAAACATTTTTGCGTGTCCTCCACTTTTTTTAAAAAGCGTCCACCATTTGAAAATGTTGTCCTACATTTGTCCGGTTTATTTTTTAGTTAATCTTTTTTAAAAATTATTTAATTATTTATTGTTTTGGCTTTGGCCCCCCCCAGTTGTCTGAGGGGACAGCAACCGGCCCCCGGCTCAAAAGGTTTGCCTACCCTGCACTAGAGCATTGGTGGCAGAAATTCTAATGAGTCTAGCCATACATGAGCTAGACTCCATTGGAAAGCCTACTCTGTGGCATGGTGGCAGCAAAGAAATCATGCTTCTCTGCTAACATTGGCGGGATACAGACGGGCAGGGGGAAGACGTCTGGAGGTGTATTCTGCTGAATACAGAGCTTCCGGACCGCCCGCCCCGGGGGGCGTGGCTAAGGTGTATGGGGCTTCCACATGGGGGCAGTGAAGACGCCTCACCTGGGGCCGTTTCTGACCCGCAGTTTCCATACCACCACCTCGCAGGACGTTGCGAAGAGAGAGGCAGCTTCTGCATGGGCAGCCAAACGGGGCTTTTTTTTCTTTTGCCGGCTGGCGGATGTGCAGCTGCGGCAGCTGCGGCGGTCAGCACCGGCGGCAGAAAGCATATGTGCACATATAAAGCACCCAGGCCCTTTTAAACTTTTTACTCGCCCTCGCACAATGGTGGTCTCCTGCCAGCTGGTGGATTAGCTGGTGTTGGCATCCTTGTCCACTTGCACGTTGCCAATACACCAGCATCATGGATGCCTCCTCTCCTTTGGTCCCCGTGCTCTTGCTGAATCTGCAATGGCAGAGCCACAGCTGTCGCCGCTGCCCCACCGTGCCCCTGCATCCCCCATCACCTCCCTGTACAATGTAAAATAAAGTTTTAGCGTTTTTTTTTATGGTTAGGTGAAAATGGCGCAGGATGTGTGTAGGAGTTCAACTTAAATTCCAAACTTTTCACAATTCTAGCAGCGCGCATGCGTACGTGTTGCTCTAGGGTTAGGGTTAGGGTTACGAGCATTAAAATAGAGTGCAGCTGTGCTGCAGCTTTCACATCTGCATGGCATCAGACGCTCTAATAAAGCCTCGGTGCAAACTGCGCATGTTCCAGGACCCCGACTCTATGCGACGCAGCAGACATGGAGCTTTTAAATGGGCAACTTAAATTAGCGGCGTAACAATTCTGGCGTACCGGTGGCAGCAGCTTATAGACGGAGCTGCGCAGTGTGCGCAGTTATATAGAAAAGAAGCGGAGAAAAGCGGCACCTTTTTAATGCCGCTTCTTCCCGCTTGGGGCGGGCGGGCGGCGGTTTTCATGGTGGCATTCAGGTAAGGGCCGTCTGAAGGCATACCTTCATGACGTCATGAACCCCACCCCTTTTTGCCTGTCTGTATCCCGCCATAATGTCGGCAAAGTATCCAGTAAGCTGTCTCACGTCAGGGTCTTTTACATTCTGCCCCACAGGAACATAATGTAGATCACTCAGCAGCTCACTGGGAGGAGTTGCATGACATGTTGCAGAGAAATTGCTTCAGTCGCTCCAACTTGCAAGTAAGCTAATTTGCCCCAACAGTCTGGGTACTCATTTTAGTGACCTCGAAGGATGCAAGCCTGAGTCGAGCTATACTTGATACAGGTTTCAGTGGATGTAACTTTTGCTCCTTTTTGTCCCAGGTTAATGGATACATTTTAATTTTGGCAGCCTGAGGAGATGGACGGGATACTTGGAGAACTGAGAGCCACTACATGTGCACTGACCTTGTCTTCCTTGGCTTAAAAAAAGCAATAGACTAGCTGAACGGGTAACAGGAGCAGTGAATGCCTGTGGTTCTGCTAGACCTTTCAACATCATTTAAAACCATCATGATGGTAAATTCTGTGCCACCTCTCTGGGATGGGACTTGGAGACATTGTCCTGCTGTGGTTTAGTCCTTCTTGGAAGGGCAAACTCAGAAGGTGGTGCTGGGAGGTTCCCTGTTGTGCAGCCATGGCCTCTGAGTTCCCTCAGCATTCTTTTTGCCCCTCAGATATGTAACTTCTCAAGGAACAACATCTGCACTCTGATGACAGCCAACTCTCTCTCCTTTCCACCCAATTTCAAGAAAGCTATCTCTGTACTAAATCAATGTCTGCTGACAGAATGGACTGGATGACAGCAAACTAACTAGAAATTCAGACAAAACAGGGGTGCTCCTGGCAGTCAAAAGGCAGATCAGGGTACGGGATTCAGTCGTTTTGGATGAGCCGCCTCCTGAAATCTCAGGTGGGCTCCTTGGATCGGAGTTAAGCCTGGAGCCTAGGTTTTGGTGCAAGTGGTCCTGTGTTCTCCAGCTAACATTGATACTTGTGCATTCCTTGAGATGTCAGATGTGGCTACAGTGACACAATATAAAGCATGTTGATTCAGAGGATTTACATCTTTGGAAATATCATCAGAATCACAAAATTGGAAAGACCACAAAGGACATCCAGTCTAATCCACCACCACACCACCACATGCAGAAAGACACTATCAAAGCACTCCCAACAAGGGCCATTTGACCCTCGTCTAAAATCCACCAAAGACCATTACACTCAAAGGCAGCATATTCCTTGTCAGTCAGCTCTTACTGTCAGGAATTTCTAATGTTTAGGTGGAATCTCTTTTTGCTAGTTGAGTCCCATTGCTCTGTGTCCCAGGCCCAAAACACACACAAACCAAAAGAAACAGCTTCTGGCCACTCTGGGGGTGTGGTGTTTACATGAACACACCCTCCAAAGCGTCTGGAAATCATTCTAAGGCCACCACAAAAAAAAACGCAATTTAAACTGACTTCTGGCCGGATGGCAGGGACCACAGGTGGTGGTCCGCTTTAGGAAGAGGGCTGTGCGGTCACTGTGGTCCCAGCCTGATGCAGCCACCTGCTTTTCTCCCTAGTTTCTGGAACAGCAGAAAACAAGTGAACCCATCCTCAATATGACATCCTTTCAAATATTTGAACATGGCTATCATGTCACTTCTTAACCTTTTCTTCTCCAGGCAAACATATCCAGTTTCCTAAACCAATCCTCATAGGGCATGGCTTCCAGACATTTTGGTTACCCTTAGTGATTACAGCACTTCTTTCTCGGTACTTACAGATTGTCTGTTTAATGATCTGAACTAGAATCTTTCCTGATATACTGTCTGGCTGACTGGCCAGTAATTGTTTAGGTCTTATTTTTCACCCTTTGTAGATGGGGCAACAGCCTTGACCCATTTATCCTAAAGTGACTTAGTAGCAGTTATTTCAGAGTTACGTAGTGATTTGAACTATTTTATATTCGGACTTCATTTGCTATTAATTTCCATTGACAACTTCCACAGCCTCACATAACAGGACTAGTGACTTTATCACTAAGCTTTTAGATCTTACACAGGAGACTTAATTCCATGCTTGCTTTCACACCAGCTTTCTTTCATAGACTTTAATATAAATAGGACTAACCATATTTTATGGTGCTCACATATTAGAAGTCATGGATTGCAATAAGAAAAAACATCAAAATATTTACAGAATGTTGACATAATATTGCTCACTTTTAGTAAGCTGCAATCATATATTAACTTGGAAGTGTGCACTGAATTCAAATATCACATGATCCCACAGAGTACATGCTATGTTCTTTTTCGTGGGACTATATGGTCACAAATGCTTTTGTTTTTGTAACTATATTTTATTTGTCTTTTTTATTTCTTTTCACATCTGCTTTGATCATGGGGGTTCCTGAATTATTTATCTCACTGTCTGTTTAGGTCTATGCCACATCCTCTGTCCTAGACCGTTTGACATCTGTATTTCTCCTTGGTCCTTTCTAGATAGAATCAAGTAAACATACCCCATGAGCAGAGTTTTTGGGTTATTTCTAACCTAATCTTTCACACCAAATTCACATGTCTGAGCATACAAATTTATGGGACCCAATACATTGCATTATATGGGAAAAAGAAATAATACTCCAATGCATAATGCAACAAATTTATTGGGACAACTATTCCTCCCCCCCCCTGTAGTGGCAAACAGCCAAATTTCTGAGATATAGTTTAAAACTTTTGAGGTAACAATGTCATAACGTACCTCCCTTGTAAGTTTAGTCTTTGTGAAGGCTCTGTAAAACGTGACTCTGAGAATAGTGTTCCATCTGTTGATTAGGGTTTCGACGGCTGACAATGTACTGCAACATGAGATTGAACAATTCAAAGATATAGCCATGTTAGTCTGTAGAATCTAGGTAGAGAGATCTTGTAGCACCGTTGAGACAACTGAAATAAAGCAGTTGGCAGCATGAGCTTTTGTAGACCTCAGTTCTACTTCTTCAGATGCGTGTAGTGGAGTGCAAACCAGGGACAGACATATATATGCATCAGTATGTGCAATTTAAATTCAAATTTAACCTTTCTATTTGTTCTTTAGATAATTTGGTTATCTCCTTTTCTCTAAATCTTGTAATTTTATTTTCTACTTCATTATCTTGTTTTTTTTCCTTAAATAACTCCTTATAGTATTCTTCAAAACTTTTCATAATTCTTCCTGAGTAGTTATGCATTTTTTTCCCCTTTTTTAATTTTATTTATTCTTTTCTGTCTCTTTCTTTTTTAGTTGTATGCAAGCCATCGGCCTGGCGTATTTGCACCTCACAAGTACTTTGTCTTAGAAATTTTAATTTTTAGGCTACTTCTTCTGTGTGTTTTCTGTTGCATTTTTGTTTCAGTAAAATATACTGCTTTTTTATTTTCTTTATTTCTTGTTGCAGATCTTCTAATCTCTTTAAATCCTGTTCATCTTTCCTGTCTTTTTCTTGATTTTGTCGTTTTATCTCGATCCTTTTTTATCAACAATCCGCGTATACTGTTTTGAAAGTGTCCATACTGTCTTGCTTTTTACCTCGTTGTTCATGTTTTTCCTTAAAAAAAAATTTATCTCCCTTTTCAGTAGTTCATTAAATTTCTTGTCCTTAATAAATTATCATTTAGTCTCCAAGGACCACTGTCTTTTTTATTTGCAGCAAACTAATGTATTTCTATTTGATTGTGGTCTGACAAATCCTTGGAGCGATCTCCATTTTTTTAATTCTTGTGAGTAGGTTCTTTGTAGCTAAAAATAAATCAATTCTAGATAATGAGTTATGCGCTCCAGAAGAAAAGGTGAACCCTTTTTATTCTCATAAAGTGGGACCATACATCCGTTAGATCATGCTCCTCTATCTTCAAAACATGTTTTGGGTAGTTTCCCCTGGTTTTTATTAATCTTTTTTTTTAGATTGTCTGTCTCTTATGGTTTTAACACCCCATTGAAATCACCAGCAATTATTAGCTTGTTACTGTACATTTTGCTATATCTTTGTTCAATCTTGTAAAGAATGCCACTTTTATTATCTAAAGTGGCATAAATGTTGATTAATTCCAGCTTTTCTGTACCTGTATTGATTTCAATTGCTACATACCTACCTCTTTGTCTTTAAATATTTCTCTAGCTTCATAGTTTTTGTGTACATAAATTGCCACCCCTCTTCTCCTTTTTTTTTCCTGCTGCGAACAAAAAATAGTTCCTAATTTTGAATTTTTTAGGTATTTTATTTCATTACATCTGATTTTGGTTTCCTGGATGCAAATTATGTCAAACCGATTTTTTTCCAATAATGAAAAACCTCTTTCCTTTTATGGTTTTTTTTAAACCTCTAACATTAAATGAACCAATTTTGATTCCTTTCATCATCTGTCAGAAAGCTGTAGAAAAACCTGTACAAATGAGGAAATAACACAAATAATAAAATCATTAAAGAAGGAAATCCCTGGACCGGACAGCTTCACTTACCGTTTTTTATAAAATATTTTTAGAAGAAATAAGAGAAGCTCTAAGTCAGGTTTTCAATAATATTGCGAATGAAGGAATTCCCAAATCATGGGAAATAGCCAATGTTTCAGTTATCCCTAAAGAAGGCAAAGACACACGAGAATTCAAATATAGGCCCATAGCCTTATTAAATATTGATTATAAAATTTTCACTGGAATAATTGCTAATGGTTGAAAAAGATTTTGAGGAACATTCATAAACCACCGACCAAACGGTTTTTTTTGCCCGGAAGACAGTTAAAGTATACTAAGAACAATTTTGAATACAATAAAGACTACACACCATACATAAAGAAAAAAAATGGCACTTATTTTTGTCGACACCGAAAGGCTTTTGACAGTATAAAGGGATTTATGTTTCAAGTACTGAAAGCCATGGGCCTGGGGATAAATGTCTAGCAAATCTGAAGCATCTGTACTCGGAACCAAAAATTCAAATAATATAATGGACAAAAAACTAATTAATATCTGTAGAAAAGGAACAAAACAAGATGTCCGCTGTCCCCATTACTTTTTATAACTACTCTGGAAGTTTTAAACAATGCAATAAGAACAAACAAAATGATAAAGGGAGTTAGAACTAAAGGATATGAACACAAGATACGGGCGTATGCCGAGCGACATGGTAATATGTTGGAGGACCCAAAAGAAAGTACAGAACATATACTAAGGGAACTCAATGAATTTGGAAGCCTATCTGGGATAAAAATGAACAAAGAAAAAACCTTAATGATAAAAAAAATATGAATTTGAAGAGATGATGAATAATGAGGAAATAGGGATTAAGATGTGTAAAAAAAGTAAGATATCTGGGTATATGGATACAAATAAAAAAAGAGGTTATTTGAAAATAATTACAAAAAAGTATGGGACCAGATTAAGAAAGATCTGCAGATGTGGAACAAGATGGAATTATCTCTATTAGGGAAAGTGGCGGCCATAAAAATGAATGTCTTGCCAAAAATAATGTTCCTGTATCAAAACTTACCTATAATTACCAAGGAGAAGGTGTTTACTGATTGGAATAAGGATATAAAAGAATTTCTATGGAAAGGAAAAAAAGCAAGAATCAAATGCAAACCATGAAAAAAGAAAAGGTTAAAGGTGGTTGTGCACTTCCAGATTTTAAAATATATTATGGGCATGTGGATTGGTGTGGGTCATGGATTGAGAAAGGCAGAAGATGGAAAATTGTTAAGTATAGAATCAAGTAACAGGACTTGGATGGCATGCTTATCTTTGGTATCAAACAAACATCAGGCTGATATAGATTTTGTACAACATGCTGTTCGTAAACCTCTATTGAAAATCTGGAACATAGTGAAAAAAGATATTATCAAAAATCCAACGTGAGGTCCACCCAGGAGGCATTTTTAGCAGAGGAAGAGATAATACAAAATGGATAAGATACAAAGACATATTAAAAATAAATAAAAAAGGGGAAACAGATATTAAATCAAAAGAAGAAATGGAACTGGAAGGCAAAAATATTCATTGGTTTGAATATATACAGATAAAAGCCAGATTTAAGCAAGATAAGGTAAAAGAAGGGTTTGAAAAAAAAGAGAACAAATAGACAAGATAGTTTGGTGTAAGAAAAAGAAAGATTGCAAAACTAATAAAATACTTTTAAGTTGGGATTTGGAATGGAAACAGTTACGGAAATTATGACGAAATGGTCTCAAGATATTGGACATACAATTATAGGATAAATGGGAAAATTCGTGGACAAAGACCATGAAATTTACAGTGACGCAAGATCTCAAAGAAAACTATATAAAAAAATATAATAGATGGTATTTCACGCCAGCAAATGTGCTAAAATGTATAAACTATGTAACGACAGGTGTTGGAAATGCAGCTCTGAGAAAGGAACATATTTTCATATGTGGTGGGGATGTAATAAGATTAAATCGTTTGGGAAAAATACACCATATATACAGGAGATGTTTAACATAAAGTTTCCTATGGGTCCCAGAGCTGTTCTTACTTAATATGACGGATTTTTGGGGAAAAGAGGAAGAAAAAGATATGGAAAATTATGTTGTACTTTGTAACGGCTGCCAGAATAATTTTGGCTAAATATTGGAAAAATGAAAAAGTACCAGAGATAGAGGAAGGTTACAAAAATAATAGAGTTAAAAGAATGGAAAGGCTTACTATGATATTAACAACAAAGAGGAGACAAGAACGAAGAGATAGATGTTTTCTTAAAAGATTACTGGAAACTGGACAAAATTTAGTATTAGAAGTTTAAAGATTGAAGAGGGTAAAATATAAATACATATGTATGTATAGTCGGACAGGGAAAAGAAACTGATGGAAATTGTAAACTGCTTGGAGCAACAAGAGAATGCTATGCAATCGAACAATGGGTCAATTATTATGGTAAGTTTTTAATAAATAAAAAAATTCAAATTTAAAATCCTTTGTGTATGGAAATAAAGTAGAAAGTCCATTTTAACTATGGTTGTTAGAGAACAGAGACATTGTGAACTGGCCAGTGTGCATGGAAATGAAGAAAGACCAGTTTGGCAATGGAAACTAGTGTAGGGGAAGAGTATAGATGAATAGAGGGACGCCCCTCTGAGGATGGGGTGAAATAGTGTTCAAATGTGTGTAGTAAGTAAGATTTGAGTGTCATCTGTGTATACAGTCGCCCCTCCACTTTCGCAGGGGATCCGTTCTGCTCCCCGCAAAAAGGGAAATCACAAATACAAGCCAGATTGGCTTGAATGATGGTGTGTGTTGGGGTGCAGCCGCAAGCATGTCACCTGGGCATGTGCCCTGTTCGTTCCCCCTGCATTTGCCACCATGAACGGGTGAGGGACATGGACTTCAAGTCCGCAAAAACGGAGGGGCAGCTGTTGAAAATGGGAAAAGAAGAGGACCCAAATGGCACCCTACAATTCAATGAAGGTTCTTGACATACTCCCTGAAATGAAACAGAGGAAGAATGACCCAAGATTTAAACCAGGACAGAGCATTCCCATTATTCCCAATCATAATAAGATCTGATGGTCCAAAGTGTAAAAGGCTGCAGAGAGAACCCAATAGAATCAACACTGATGTTGAGGCTGAGCCTTTGTCACTAGAATATCATTTAATATGTGATTTAGAGCCATTTCTGTGGAACGCAGCATTAACAGCCATGGGCGTTTAATGGAAAAATTGTGTGTGTGCGTATGCTCATGCACACACAATCATTCCTCCACATTTGCAGGTTAAGCATTTGTGAAGATGATTATTTGTGATAACTGCCATTGCGCGGCTTTAGACATGAGGGAAAAATATGGTTTCTTATGCATTTCTTGGCCCTCCAGCTTCTTTCTGTGTCCCAGTGAAAGTTTGTGGGGTGCAGTTTTAGTTTCCAGGTGTTAACCTTTTAAAGGAAACAAAAATATGCAGGTTGGGAAGTTATAATGTTTAGAGTTCAGCTTTCATCAGCAGAATAGCAAAAGTGGGGGTCAGACGTTATTTAAATCTGTCTTCCTAAAGAAAAGGTTTGCTCCAAAAAAATAACAAACATACAGTTTGTACATACAAAACAAATAATGACTTTAATAAATACATACAAACAAACAAAATCCTATCCTAACGGGTGTTAAAATAACAGGAAGAGACTGTTAACCAATCAGAGGATCATAGAATCATAGAATCATAGATTTGGAAGAGACCACTAGGGCCATCCAGTCCAACCCCCTGCCATGAGGAAATCCAAATCAAAGCATCCCTGACAGATGGCCATCCAGCCTCGTTTAAAGACCTCCAAGGAAGGAGACTCTATCACCCTCCGAGGAAGTGCATTCCATTGTCGAACAGCCCTAACTGTCAGGAAGTTCCTCCTAATGTTCAGGTGGAATCTCTTTTCCTGTAGCTTGCATCCATTGTTCCGGGTCCTGGTTCTCTGGAGCAGCAGAAAACAAGCTTGCTCCCTCTTCAATATGACATCCCTCAAATATTTAAACAGGGCGATCATATCACCTCTTAACCTTCTTTTCTCCAGGCTAACAACATCCCCAGCTCCCTAAGTCGTTCCTCATAGGGCAGGTTTCCAGAACTTTCACCATTTTGTCGCCCTCCTTTGGACACGCTCCAGTTTCTCAATGTCCTTTCTGAATTGTGGCGCCCAGAACTGGACACAATTCTAGGTGGGGCCTGACCAGAGCAGAATACAGTGGCACTTATTATTCTCTTGATCTAGACACTATACTTCTATTGATGCAGCCTAAAATAGCATTTGCCTTTTTAGCTGCCGCATCACACTGTTCACTCATTCAACTTGTGGTCTACTTGGACTCCTAGATCCCTTCACACACGTAGTTTCATTCAGCCAGGTGTCACCCATCCTATATCTGTGCATTTTATTTTTCCGCCTAAGTGCAATACCTTACATTTCTCCGTGTTGAATTCATTTTGTTAGCTTTGGCCCAGCTTTCTAGTCTATTCAGGTCATTTTGAATCTTGATCTGTCTCTGGGTATTAGCTATCCCCTAATTTGGTATCATCTGCAATTTGGATAGTAGCTGCCCAATTCTGTCATCCAGGTCATTGATAAGATGTTGAATAGCACTGGGCCCAGGACAGAGCCTGTGGGACCCCACTGGTCACTTTTCTCCGGATGAAAAGGAGCCATTGTTGAGCACCCTTGGGTTCGGCCGGTCAACCAATTACAGATCCATTTAACAGTTCCTTTGTCTAGCCCACATTTTACAAGCTTGTTTGCAAGAATGTCATGGGGAACTTTGTCAAAGGCCTACTGAAATCAAGATATACTATATCCACAGCATTCCCTTCATCTACCAAGC